>NC_069009.1:1386522-1400389 GCF_001194135.2 Octopus bimaculoides
ATATACCATAATTCAGTTTAATTGATTATAGAGGTCACATAAAATGATGATTAATTTGTAAACTATGGTGAATGTAGTATGTTATATCTCTAAGGTCCCTTTCGTTTTGTATAGGAAGTCGTTGTGTACGCACATATTTGTTATTCCACTTGCAGATTGTGTCTGTTAAAAGTTGTGTATCGTTTTATCATAGCGATTATTACTAACCATATGTTTGTCGGCTATTTGTGTTGCAAAAGAGTATTACAGTCGTAGATATGTTCCATTTTTAGCACCTGGATCTGGTCACCTTAAAGGGATCTATATGAATGAAGCAATCCAGGTACTTATTTTTAAACCAGGTGTTGCTTGTTTGAACGAAACCTACAAGCCAATAGTTCAGCATTGGCAAAGTTTTATTACAGAATTAAGTAATACATACATACATATCTCAGATCTAGTATATTTCAGTCACAAACTCTGCAATTTTTAAAAGGAAGTAAAAAAAATCTGAAAATTGGTTATCTTGATGTAGTTTTCCACGTTTATTTCTGTGAAACCATGAACTTGTGGAGAAAAAAATTTGGCATAAAAGTTATAGACGTTTAAAAGTTGTAAAAACTGTATTTTTAGGCAATAACAAAACAAATTTTCTGCTTTATAGCAGTGTTAACTTTAAGGTTATACCCTGTGAAATTTATTGTTTAGCGTCTGAGGATTCTAAATAAAGTCAACATGTATCATCTTACCATTTCTTTCGTCTTTTCATTGATTTCTATAGTGTTTTGTATATTTTTATTATTATTTTTAAATTTGTTATATTAATATATTTGTCTTTATGTGTTTGTTCCACATTGGTTTTTAAAGCTGAACTTTATGAAGCCATTGATCTGTTCCCCAGCAGTTCAAAGATGCATCTATAATGCACTTGTACAAAAACAAAGGGAAAAAGAGTGTACGTGATAATCCCCTTTTCCAATAGAAGAATAAGGATAATCAAAAAGAATGGAGAAATGTGTTGATATTGGCAAGCTATTCTAGTGTAATTGTAAGCCACAGACACATTAATAACGGTTTCCATAGTAATAATCAGACATGAAAACTCTGTGAGAACCACATGTTGACAAATACGTTGAAACCAATTTCAAGGATAGATTGGTGCTAATTTACTTCTTGTCCTTTTGAAATTTCAAATTCAAAATCAAATAACACTTAATTAGCCAAAATGAATTGAATGACCCAACCACCTCTCACTCTGAGTTTAGAACATAGAATTTAGCTTTTTGCCACTTTGACATTTATCTATCAACTTTCTAGTGAATTTTGGTTTGTAGTTTTCATATTTTGAAATATAATCTTACTTTTCCAAGGTGCACCTAATTACATCATAATTAGTGAGGTGATACAAATGAGAAAAATGTAAAAATTTAATTTATTTAATAAAAAAAGATACAATTGCTGTACTTTATTCACCAGGACATCTATTTTATCACTGATGTTGTTATTGATCAATATCAATGAATATATGTTTAGTTAAGGAACATTATTGAGACAATGATTTAGCACAGATAACAGTCATATAAATCTTAACCTTTATGAATATGATGTGGTTCAGTTAAGTGATTTCTACAAGAAAATGGTTTATCAAATGTCACGGTTTTATGGTCTTTCTTCTGTATGAGTCTGTTTGTGTTTGGCCAAATAACTTCTTGCAGAGAATGATTTACAACATATATCACACGGAAATGGTTTCTCTCTTGTATGAGTGCGTTTATGCACAGCAAAGTCACGTTTTACAGAGAATTGTTTACCACAGATATTACAGTGATATGGTTTCTCCCCTGTATGAATGTATTTGTGTCTAGTTAAGTTATCTGCACGAGAAAATGATTTACCACAGATATCACACTGACATGAATTCTCTCCAGTGTGAATGTTTTTATGAGAAGTAAGGCGACAGTTTTGTGAGAACGATTTACCACATATATCACAGCAATATGGTTTCTCACATGTGTGAACATATTTGTGAGAGGTTAAATTACTTTTAGTCATGAATGATTTACCACAAACATCACAAGTATATGCTTTCTCTCCTGTGTGAATGTGTTGGTGAGAGATAAGCCTGGTCTTCTGAGAGAAGGTTTTTCCACAGACATCACAGTGATATGGTTTCCCTCCTGTGTGAATGTATTTATGAGAGATTAAAGTGCCTCTATGAGAGAACGATTTACCACAGATATCACAGTGATATGGTTTCTCACCTGTATGAATGTATTTGTGAGAAGTGAGAATACTTTTTCGTGAGAATGATGTACCACAGATATCACAGAAATATGGCCTCTCATGAGAAAGTTTGTGAGTAGTTAAATGACTTCCTAATGAAAATGATTTACCACAAATATCACAAGGATATGGTTTCTCTCCTGTATGAGTGGACTTGTGAGAAGTAAGGCTATTCTTCTGACAGAATGATTTTCCACAAACATCACAGTGATATGGTTTATCTTCTGTGTGAATATATTTATGATAGGTCAAAGTGCCTGTGGAAGAAAATGATTTACCACAGATATCACAGTGATATGGTTTCTCTCCTGTATGAATGTATTTGTGTCTTGTTAATGTTTCCTTTATAGCAAATGATTTACCACATATGTCACAGGGATATGGTTTCTCCCCTGTATGAATGTATTTATGTCGAGTTAAGGTATGTAATTTAGAGAATGATTTACCACAAATATCACAGCGATGTGGTTTCTCTCCTGTATGAACGAATTTGTGAGAAGTAAGGCCAGTCTTCTGACAGAAGGACTTGCCACAAATATCACAGTGATATGGTTTTTCTGCTGTGTGAATGTATTGGTGTGAAGTAAGGTTAATCTTCTGAGAGAATGACTTACCACAGATATCACAGTGATATGGTTTCTCTCCTGTGTGGATGTATTTGTGCGAAGTAAGGTTAGTCTTCTGAGAGAATAACTTTCCACATATGTCACAGTGATAAGGTTTATTTCCTGTATGAATGTATTTGTGATAAGTAAGGCTACATTTCTGAGAGAATGATTTATCACAGATATCACAGTGATACGGTTTCTCTTCTGTGTGAATGTATTTATGAGAGGTTAAAGTGCCTCGAGAAGAAAATGATTTACCACAGGTATCACAAGAATATGGTTTCTCTCCAGTATGAATGTATTTGTGAGAAGTAAGTCTTTGTTTTTGAGAGAACGATTTACCACAGATATCACAATGATATTGCTTCTCACCTGAAGGAATACATTCGCGAACAGTGAGATTTCCCTCATTAGAGAAAGACTTTTCACAGACATCACATTGGTATGATAGTTTTTCTCTTTCTTTTGTCATCTCCTGAGGATTCATTGTTGTTCTATAGTATACAAGCACAAAATATATTTTTGCTCCCTTTTCTAGATATTTCTTTGTTGATTCAAATACTTCTATTGCTATATTTCAGGCAGTTCTGAAAAACGATACAAATACCTTCATAGATATTTTCCAAGTTCAAAGAGAATGTGAAATACTAATGCTGCTAGTAATTCAGAAGAAATATTTCAGTTATTCACCATAGATAAATTATATGAATATGGTTATATCTATTAGTTTAAAACATCTTCCATTAGTCTTCAGTATCTGATGTAAAACCTCTTTTATGCTACAGATGTCTGATATTCTGAAATGATAAAGAAACAGCGTAAGATATAGGAAATACTTAAAAAAAGCAGAGATTCAACAATAAAAACATTACTAATTTCTCATGACAAAGAGTTGATATCAACTTTTATCTGAATAAATTGGCTGTTTCTTTAGTAAATTTTGATATTCTCACCCACACGATTTTCACTAAGAAAAAAGAAAACCTGACGTCCTAATATGCTGCAAACCCCTTATTTTTGTTTGGAAAAAAAAGTGGGAGTGGGAAAACCGAACCCCACCCCTATTCTGGAATAATTGGAAAATTTTTTTTCTTTTTTTTGAATGAATTACAGTGACCTCCTAATATACCACAAAACCCTTTTTGGGTCTGAAAAAAGGGGTGGGGTGGGGTGGAATGGAACCCTCGGAAATCCCCACCACCAGTACTACATTTTCTAGTGTGTGAATTACATGGTTCGTTATTAAATATATAGAGAATGTAGATTAATATGCGTAAAATACACAGTATAAATACTGTGTATTTTAAGCTGAAAATAATTTTTTCTTAAGTCGTAGTGTATGCAGATATATATATATATATATATATCTTCCTGGGGCTATAAACAACAGTAGCACCGTCCTGTAGAGGATGCCATATTTAGTTGCCAAATATACTTTACGATTCCGTACTGCTACTGTTTATATCTTGCTCAGAGATTTAATATAACATATCTCTCTTTTATATATAATAGCGTGTATGTATATGTAGACATACACTGACAAAGTACTACTTACCTCCTTGCTGTCACATACAATTGGATTAATCTCAAAAAATACATTTTTTTCTCTCCACTAAATATTTTCAGCTTTATACCAGTGTTTTAGGAAAGAAAAAATCTTTCGCATCCAAACTCACTTGCTCGTCTGTGATGGATATTAATTCTATTCATCAATTATGCTAAAAAAAAAAACCCTCTTCATTTCACTTGGCATGGCTAATGAAAAAGCACCTTAATTTTTAATTTCTTTAATTACAGTAGCTATTCTATTTGCTGATTGTGTCCATTCAAGGCTGTCTATTGCTTTATAACAAGGGTATCATTTGCTGCATATCTCTATTTGTTGTTTATTCTGTCAAACTGATCCACGTTTATAGTTATGCCAACTGTTAACTCCTAAGAATTCTCTGCCAATATCTTAAAACACAAATATCCGACTGCAACATCGAGCCAGCGATACGGACATGACAAAACGAAATACAGCTTTTAGTAGACACAAATGGTAAAAACTTTCACTTTTGTCAGGAGTTTTTAATTAGCCAGATTCATCGGCTTTTACTAAAAATAAAATATACATTATATCTTACTTGTTATGATATAAAATCAGTGTCTTCTATTACTCGAACGAGCAATCTAAAGAGGAAATTAATTTGAAGACACTTCAAAAAACCGACACGGAACGTCAGCGAAACGAACAAACAATCCGTATGTTGTGTACCTCGTATAACTACACTTTTGTCGAATGCTAAAACTAAGGTGGCCTATTTGCAATTTTTGTATTACTGTAATTGATTTTTGAAAAATGTGAATTGTAATTAAAACAAAAAATCCGTATGATGACAAAAAATACAAAACTAGAACCGGACTGTTTCTTTTCAAGTTTATTGGTACTTTTACGCTATCCTGTTACCGATCATCTATGTTACAGGGCGGAGGCGCAATGGCCCAGTGGTTAGGGGAGCGGACTCGCGGTCATAGGATCGCGGTTTCGATACCCAGATCGGGCGTTGTGAGTGTTTATTTAGCGAAAATACCTAAAGCTCCACGAGGCTCCGGCAGGGGATGGTGGCGAACCCTGCTGTACTCTTCCACCACAACTTTCTCTCACTCTTACTTCCTATTTCTGTTGTGCCTGTAATTCAAAGGGCCAGCCTTGTCACACTCTGTGTCACGCTGAATATCCCCGTCTACACGTGTCTGTGGAGTGCTCAGCCACTTGCACGTTAATTTCACGAGCAGGCTGTTCCATTAATCAAGTGGAGCCCTCGACGTCGCAAGCGACGGAGTGCCAACAACAACAACAACAATTCGTCTTTCTTGACCTCTCTCTGTAAAGGGCTCTTCCTCTGTCTTAACCTCTTCTCGCCAATATTGTTCACAATTGAATTTAAGTTTTGATAGTAGTGTGTCGCGCAAATTTTTCGAAGCCCATGTTCCCAAAATGTCTTCACGTCGTGTTGAATTATGGAAAAGGTTACAGAATGTTACTTTTCTGGATTTTTTGAAAGAAAACAAGTTAATTGCACAAAAAAAAAAAAAATGTACTTGTCGTCGTCAAATGGAAATTGAATCTTTCCAACGTGCTATTGACTATGTTATTTGCAGTAAAACGATCTCTATAAGGAAACATACTTTTTTAGAGACATGCCACTGGGAGGACTTTCAGACATTTTTCAAGCACATAGCCGAAATATATCCACAGTGATTTCAGAAAGGTAAAGGTTAGTTTTTTTGTTTTCTTTTTTTCTTTCGAATTTTGTTACAGGCTTTCTTTTTATTATTATTTTGTATTTTTCGTTTTCGAATCTTTGTTCTCTGGTAAAAAGCGTGAAACTCGCAGTTCAACTTTCTGAGTAAATGCAAGATTTGGACTATCCGCGTTTAGCTGTTATTTCTAGCATATCAAGTTTTGTGGTGGGTGGGGACTCCACATGCCGTGACCCTTTTGCTGTTTCAATATAAATGTAAGCCGTTCATTTTCACATCTAAGTTGCGAGGAGGCTATTCGCGTCGTGAATACACAAAAATATGTTAAGACGACTTATCTGTGGCATACTATTTTTTTTTTTTCACTTTAAGTCAATTTCCATGTAAATTGTTTCTCATAGAAAAAGACACCATAAGCAAAAATAACGAATATACACTCATAGTTAAATATAGAAGTGTCAAGTATAATTTGTTATATAATCTCTATAATAAACATCATATTGAATGGAATAATTCCCCATTTTGAACTTATATGTACGTGTGTGTTTGTGGTAGAAATATACGGATGCACAAAAAGGATATAATTAAACAAATATCGACCCCTTGTTCAGAAACACCCGCTAGTGCAGAACAGTTCTCAAATTAACTCCCCAATTGTCTCTCCCCCACCACAAATTACTATGTCCTCCTAATCTACATAGTCCGAAGTATATTTGTAGAGAATTTCATTAAAAAGTATCCATTTTCTTGAAAGACGAATTGGGCTCCGGTGAATTTTCTGAAATTCACCACCCCGGCTGTTCCTAAGACGTTTTTCCCCAAAAGTTTTATAGATTCGGAATCTACATAATATAACACATATTCGTAGAAAATTTCAGTAAAAAATATCAATTTTTCTGAAAATTATGATCATCCAAAGTCGGGGGAGGGACAGATATCTGTAGTTATGCCGATAAAACAATATCTACTGTAATAAAGTGGAGGTGCAATGGCCCAGTGGTTAGGGCAGCGGACTCGCGGTTTCGATTCCCAGACCGGGCGTTGTGAGTGTTTATTGAGCGAAAACACCTAAAGCTCCACGAGGCTCCGGCAGGGGATGGTGGCGAACCCTGCTGTACTCTTCCGCCACAACTTACTCTCACCCTTTCTTCCTGTTTCTGTAATTCAAATGGTCAGCCTTGTCACACTGTGGTTAGGGCAGTGGACTTTCTCTCGCTCTTACTTCCTGGTTCTGTTGTGTCTGTAATTCAAAGGGGTCAGCCTTGTCACACTCTGTGTCACGCTGAATATCCCCGAGAACTACGTTGAGGGTACACGTGTCTGTGGAATGTTCAGCCACTTGCACGAGCAGGCTGTTCTGTTGATCGGATCAACTGGAACCGTCGTCGTCGCAACCGATGGAGTGCCAACAACAACAAATGCAACAGGTCCATCTATCTCCTCTTCTTTCCCCCTCCCTCTCATTCCTCATTAATCTAAGTTAACTTTGATATGATTTCGTCAGCTGGATGCCCTTCCTGGCTCTGGGTGCTCGTTTCTTGCTACCAGCACTTGTGGAGTTGTCAAGTAACTTGTAGGACATAAAAGGATTTTAAAAAAAACGGAAAAGCTACCTTCATTAAGTGGAGTAGAGTATTTGAGAGGGTGAGGATGTTATTTTATGGCTGGGCGAGGTGTTTTGCTATAGAGAAGATAAGTGGTTACCTTACGTTTATGTAGGTTAACCACATATATATATATACACACCCACATACAAACATGTATGTATGTGTGTATGCATTTATGGAGTCTTCCATGTAGTGTGGATAACTGTGATGTTCAGCAGACTTCCTAGGACCAACAAAACAACCAGAATTCTTCGGGAATATTGGTTTGAGCCCGGATATTGTACTCTATAGCAGGGGTTTTCAAACTGTGGTCCGCAAGGACAAGACAGGGGGTCCGTAGACAGCAAATACGTTTTATGGGCAATGTGATTTTATATATGTTTTTTAATCGAAATCTTTTAATTGACAATAAACCTATTTGTTAAATACTGTTAAATAAATAAATGTAAAAATATGTTATTTTAAGCAAATATTTATGTATAAATTTCATAAGCGTTTATAAGGGGGTCCCTAAGGTAAAGCCTGAAATAAAAGGGGTCCGCAAGTTTGAAAACCCATGCTCTATAGAATAGAACACCTGATATCGATTGAAATCAGTGTCATTTGAATGGAAAATAAAAGAAACACGTGATCAAGACTGAAAGATACACCAGCCTGGGAGAAGTAAGCTGCCAGGTAAAGGTTCTCACAGTAGGGGTTGGAGTCAGAGGATTTGTAAGCAAAAATGTCGGTACTACTAAAGCAGCGTGGACCCGAACGCGCTAGCTAGTCTTGAGTGGTCGATCCTAACCCTAACCCTAACCCGCGTGTGCAAATGAATACGTGTTTAGGGTTAGGGTTAGGATCGACCACTCACGACTAGCTAGCGCGCTCGGGTCCGCGCTGCTTTAGTAGTACCAAAATGTCCATACGATTTAAAGAAACAGCAATCAGTCTCCGGGGAAAACAGAAGCAAAGCCTTAAAGGCAATATCCAAGACAGCGGAGAGATATTCCAGCTAGATCTGATCGAAGAGGAACACAGAAGAAACCCAAAGTAAATATTTTCGTTTAATGCTAAGGGAGGTTACTCTGAATCATTGTAATAGCACTGACGTTTCACCGCTACCATGACAACGAACGTTATTTCTTTCAACACTAATTTGAAGACAAGTGGAGGCGCAATGGCCCAGTGGCTAGGGCAGCGGACTCGCGGTTTCGATTCCCAGACCGGGCGTTGTGAGTGTTTATTGAGCGAAAACACCTAAAGCTCCACGAGGCTCCGGCAGGGGATGGTGGCGAACCCTGCTGTACTCTTTCACCACAACTTTCTCTCACTCTTTCTTCCTGTTTCTGTTGTGCCTGTAATTCAAAGGGTCAGCCTTGTCACACTGTGTAACGCTGAATATCCCCGAGGACTATGTTAAGGGTACACGTGTCTGTGGAGTGCTCAGCCACTTGCACGTTAATTTTACTGAATGAACGGAGAGAAGTTACAACAAGATGAAATTTCCAGACGGTTTAAACGTACAAGTCTCGGGTATACAAGTGACTGAAATGTGTCAGGAGAAGGGCATGCAAGAGTGGTAACATGGATGTGGCCAGGTCAACTTAACATGTAACAAGTTAGGGGACAAAACACTTGCCTGAGTGGGGTTTCATCTCTGAAGACCTTCAGCTGTTAAGCTCTCCTGAGAATTTCCTACAATTGTCATATTTTAACATTCTATCAGTCACTCGACGTCGTCGTCGTTTAACGTCCGCTTTCCATGCTAGCATGGGTTGGACGATTTGACTGAGGACTGGTGAAACCAGATGGCTACACCAGGCTCCAATCTGATCTGGCAGTGTTTCTACAGCTGGATGCCCTTCCTAACGCCAACCACTCAGAGAGTGTAGTGGGTGCTTATACGTGTCACCCGCATGAAGGCCAGTCAGGCGGTACTGGCAACGGCCACGCTCTTCCTCACACTCCCTCTCTCTTGGCTACAATCAACCAACTGGCTCCATCACATCTTCACTAGACGACGACCATCATTATCATTTAATGAACAAAATTATACAATTATTTATCTCTTATTCACTGCATCTCAAAATCTAATACCAAGTGTATTGGATATCAAATAATATTTAAAAAATTATATAGCGGAGTGGCTGTGTGGTTAGTAGCTCGCTTACAAACCACATGGTTCCGGGTACAGTCCCACTTGGTGGCACCTTGGGCAAGTGTCTTCTACTATAGCCTCGGGCCGACCTAAAGCCTTGTGAGTGGATTTGGTAGACGGAAACTGAAAGAAGCCCGTCGTATATATATATATATATATATATATATATATATATATATATATGTATGTGTGTTTGTGTTTCTGTGTTTGTCCCCCCACCATCGCTTGACAACCGATGCTGGTGTGTTTACGTCCCCGTAACTTAGCGGTTTGGCAAAAAGAGACCGATAGAATAAGTACTAGGTTTACAAAGAATAAGTCCTGGGGCCGATTATCTCAACTAAAGGCAGTGCTCCAGCATGGCCGCAGTCAAATGACTGAAACCAGTAAAAGAGTAGCTTCAAAATGAAGTTTTATTGTAGATCAGTTTGGGAAAATGTATCACTTTTATCATATATTGATCAAGTGTGTGAATTCTATAGTTTATGGTAGTGTCACCAGCACAAGATTTGGTTGGATACCTGCATATAAAATGATAGAAGAATAATCAAAGGTTAAAACAACTTTATTTCTCTTTTAATTTATTAAATTTATTCATGAAATTTGATGAGATCCAATTTCAGGAATTTAGAGAAATGTAAGGATGCTATATCATCCATTGCATGGGTTACACAAGATACATATTTGGACCATAGGTAGTGGGGGGGCATTTGGCTTTTGTCATCACTTCCAGAATTAAGCTGGAGGCTTATTCCTGGAGGTGTGGGGCAGTAGCATGAAGGCTGCAGCTGCTGGGATTCCTAGGCTTGTCCATCCAGCAGAAAACTGACCAGGAATGGAAACTGGGAAGTCATAATGACATATCCACAAGAAAACAAAACAAATTAAGTTCATCAAAACTATTTGAATGAAAAACACACATAATTATTGAGTAGGGCAAATGAGAAACGTGGTAAATATTTCATTTGTTCAATACAATGTAATACAGTTGCTGTACTTTATACAGCAGGACACTTATGTTATCAAATAATATTATCAATCAATATGAATAAATATATGTTCAGTTACGGTACATTATTGAGAGAATGATTTTGCACATATATGAAACTTATTCTGTATGATTATATCTGTGTTTGATTAAGTATTCTCTCCGAGCGAATGCTTTACCACAGATATCACAGGGATATGGCTTCTCTCCTGTATGAACGGACTTGTGTGTAGTTAGGTTACATGACTGAGAGAATGACATACCACAAACATCACAGTGATAAGGTTTCTCTCCTGTGTGAACGCGTCTGTGAAGAAATAAGTTAGTTTTCTGCGAGAATGATTTACCACAGATATCACAACAATATGGCTTCTCTTGTGTATGAATACGTTTGTGATTAGTTAAACTACTTCCTACAGAGAAAGATTTTCCACAGATTTCACAGTAATATGGCTTCTCACCTGTATGAATACGTTTGTGAGTAATCATGACAGCTTTCTGAGTGAATGATTTACCACAGATATCACAGCAATGTGGCTTCTCTCCTGTATGAATACGTTTGTGAGTATTCATGGCTCCTTGCTGAGAGAATGCCTGACCACAGATATCACAATGATATGGTTTCTCTCCTGTATGAATATAGTTGTGAGTTGTTAGGTTACGTACGCTAGAGAATGATTTGCTACAGATATTACAGGGATAGGGTTTTTCTGCCTTGTGAATACGCTTGTGAACAAGTAAGTTATTTTTCTGAGAGAATGATTTACCACAGATATCACAGCGATATGGTTTTTCCCCTGTATGAGTACGTATGTGAATAGTTAAGGCATTTTGTTGATGAAATGATTTACCACAGAAGCAACAGTGATATGGCTTTTCACTTGTTTGAATATGTTTGTGAACATTGAGATTTGCCCGATTATGGTATGATGTTTTACAGATATTACAAGGGTATGACAGTTTTTTTCTTTCTTTTTTCTTCTCTTCAGGACATAAGCCATCCTTTACATTTCTCACACAAGTCATTGTTCTATATTTCTTATACAACCACAAATTATATGATATGTAAACAAACCTAAGTTTATTTTTGAAGCACTGAAATGTATTGTAGTGCAAGTAGAAAAGTTTTTTTTTTTTTTTTTTCAATGCATAAGCACTGATAAAATCCTACAGGGCAGAAAAATCTATCAGCAACCAGCCATGAGATTTTATCCTATATATGCTGTTCTATACCTACAAACGTGTTGAAAAAATATATCTTTCTACTTATACTACAAATTATGTATTTCTTGTTTTCTCTTTTTACATATTTCTACATTTTTTTCAAATACTTCTGCAAGTCCGATATTCGTCAATATTTGAAGATGATTACAAACACCATTGCAGATTTTTTCCAAGTCCAAACAGGAGCTTTTGCAAATACTCAAAGTAATGAGGAAAACAAATGTTGCTATTAATTCAGAAGAAGTATTTCAGCTATTCACCAAAAATATATTATATAAACAGAGTTATATTTATCATTTATAACATCTTCCTCTTGTGTTCAAAAGATGATCAATATTCATAATGTATCTGGAGTAAAAACATTTTTATACCATTGACATCTGATATTCTGAAATGATACAGAAACATTAGAAGATATAGGGAATACGTTAAAAGCGGAGATTCAACAATAAAGGTATTACATTTTTATGATGATAAACTATGGATACAAACTTTTATATTATACAACCTTGTGTAAGGTCTACATATACAAGACTTCGACTCATCTGCTTTCAGATATTAGGAAAATATTAAACAACAAAATATTGGACCATAACGTTGTACTTGTGGGAGAAGTCGTTGTTTAGTCCAAGGTCATACCGGAGTGAGCAGACCTATTAATGAAATTAGGTTGTGTTCACGACTGTTACGACATGCATAACAGGTCAAACATAAACATAACTATACTTCGGTCACCAATCCAATACACTTTTCCTCTTGTAACTTTCGTAATAATACATATATATCTTTTAAAGAAATATTGCAGCCACACGTTCACAAATACGTTTTTAAATTTTATTTTTTTCCCCAGTTCTTTTGCAATTTGCTGAGTCTGTGTAGTCAAATCTATCTTGTATAATAGCGGTGTCATGAGTCACCTGTCTTAGTCGGATATTTGTGTTTCATGATGTTGTAGATAACTATTTATTCTCAGGAGCTTAAAGTGTACATAACTATTAAGGTGAATCCTTTTGACAAAATAAACAGCAAATAAAGATATGTAGCAGATGATAAAACAATAGACGGCTTTGAGTGGACACAATCAACAAATAGATTATCTACTGTAATAAAAGAATAGGAGGTAAAGAATACGTACACCACCCATTAAAACGTAACAAAAATGCTAACCCTAATCCTATCCCTAACTTTAAACACCCAGTACACGTATTTTTTACTTTCGTCATAGGAGAAATTTAAAATTCAGTGCTTTTTCATGGTCATGCCAAATCAAATCCAGATCTTGGCATAAGTTACGAAGTTTATATGAGAATAGAACATCGATCTCAGACTAGCAGCAGTTGGCCTGGTTCTTCAGCTTTTATTAAAAATAAAATATGTGTTATATCTTACCTGTTATGATAAATAAATCAGTGTTTGATGTGAAATATCTTTAATTACGCAAAGCGAGAAATATAATTTCAAGACACTTCAAAAAACCGACACGGAAAGTCAACGAAAGGAACTTATCATCCGCATGTTGTGTATCTCGCATTTTTTAGTCATACGTCGGATACTAAAATTAAGGCGGCCAATTTTTAATTTTTTTTCTTTTACTGAAATTATGTTTTGAAAATATGAATTTTAAGGAAAAGATCCGAATGATAACAAAAGAAACAAAACTAAAACCTCATTGCTTATTTTCATGTCTACTTCGAATTTTACGGTAGAATGTTATAGGAACGCAAAGAAAACAACACAGCTCTTTTACTTGTTTCAGTCATTTGACTGCAGTCATGCTGGAGCACCGCCT
>NC_069009.1:1400772-1405355 GCF_001194135.2 Octopus bimaculoides
TATATATATATATATATATATATATATATATATATGCATGCACGACAGGCTTCTTCAGTTTCTGTCTGCCAAATCCACTCACAAGGCTTTGGTCGGCCCGAGGCTATAGTAGAAGACACTTGCCCAAGGTGCCACGCAGTGGGAATGAACCCGGAACCATGTGGCTGGTAAGCAAGGTATTTACCACATAGCCATTCCTAAACCACCGTTGGTTTATTTACATTCCTTCTGTGTCTAGCGAAAGAGTCGGTCATGTAACTACCAGACAATTGTGGCTCGTAGATAAAATTAGTGGGGATGCTGCTTCAGAAAATTTCTGGCCATTGTTTTAATATTGTGTAAAATGTTCTTCTTTTCTCTTTCCCTCCTTCATATTCCTCATCAATTAATGTCAATTTTGGTATGGTCACCACAGCTGGATGCCCTTCCTAGCTCTAACAACTTTATAGTGTGTACTGGGTACTTATTTCTTGCTACCAGCACTTGTGGGGGGGTTGCCAAGTAACTTGTAGGACACAAAAGAATAAGAAAATGGGAAAGCTATCTTCACTAAGTGGGGAGAGAGTATTTTAGAAGTGATTTTATGTCAGGGAGAGGTGTTTCACTATGGAGAAGATACATTGGTTGCCTCACATTTATTATAAGGGTGGGTGAGAGTTTCTGAGGGTAAAAATATGATGTTAGTGACGGGATGCAAAAGCAAGACCCTCGACAACGTGCTGTACAGTAAAACCTCGTCTATCGCGGGTGTTACGTTCCAAAAACCCCTGCGATCTAGAAACCGTACTGTACTGTATATTTTTAAAAACTATTTTTATAGTTTGTATATATTTATTTTATCATAAATGCAAAACAAAACCATAGAGGAATCGACGTAAGCTTAAATATTAAAATCGCGAGAGATGAACCACGATATGTAATTATTATCTTTGTTGGTAATATAAAAAAATTATCGTTTAGAAAAAAAAAGATTAGTATTCGCCAAATGTGTAATGACGTAAGATACACAATATCCGGAATGTTAGTTCGTTTCGTTGATTCTCCGTATTATTTTTTGAATTGTCTTCAATTTATATTTCCCGATAGATCGCTCCTTCGTCACATTAAACACTGATTTATATATCACAACAGGTAAGATATAATACATATTTTATTTTTCGTAAAAGTAGGTGAACCTGGCTAATTGGAAACTCCAGAGTCAGTGATCGGTATTAATTCCGTTCTGAGTTAGAGCGATTTTACGTCTTGAAAATCCTTTTCAGATACCAAACCGTGTTCCAAGGGGTAGAATAAAGATTATTTCCAACAACTTCCGTAGGTACTTTTAAATCGGTTAATTTTATTATTATTATTTTATAATTACGCAAGTTATTTGATCGAAACCAAAAGAATGAATGGTAAAGGCGACTTCCGTAGAATTTGAACTCACAACGGACGAAATGCCATTAAGCGATTTGTTCGGAGTGCTAGCAAATCTGCCAACTCGCTACCTTATTGATTGTTATTATAATAATTACCAATAAGGGTATGAAAAGTTTGTTTCACACACACACACACACACACACACATATTTATAGTTTGCATTTAACGTTTATAAATATATTTCCTTTTGGGCATACTTCGGTGAATGGGAAAATGAGTTTTGGAAAACAACATTCACTAATCATGTTTCTGAAGATAGAACAATGTTATTGTCTACTGTTCTATAGTTTAACATGTTACATAATATATGGAGGTGGAGGCACTGAAGTCTGTGTATATGTAGACATTACACAAGGTTATATGATATAATATCAATAACAAAATAAATAATAAAGACTATTTTTTCAGATAAAAGTCGATCTACACAGTTTATCATTATAACAATGTAATAATATTTTTATAGTATTTCCTATATCTTCTATTGTTTCTGTATCATTTCAGAATATCAGACATCTGTGGCATAAAGGAATTTTTACTTCAGATACATCATCATCATCATTGTTTAACGTCCGCTTTCCATGCTAGCATGAGTTGGACGATTTGACTGAGGACTGGTGAACCAGGTGGCTACACCAGGCTCCAATTTGATTTGGCAGAGTTTCTACAGCTGGATGCTTTTCCTAATGCCAATTGATTATGTTTCAACACAAAAGGAAAATGTTATAGATATAAAATATAATCCTGTTTATATAATATATCTATGGTGAATAACTGTGAGATATCTGTTCTGAATTAATAGCAACATTTGTTTTCCTCATTGCCTGGAATATATTTACTGAAGTATTTCACATTTTTATTAATATTGGACACATCTGTTTGTATCGTCTTCAGATGTTAATGAGGATCAGAGTTGATGGGAATATAGCAATAAATCGACATAGAAAAGAAAACAAGAAAAATATATTTTGTGCTGGTATAAGAAAATATCATAGAACAATGAGTCACGTGAGAAATGTAAAGGATGGCTTATTTCCTGAAGGGATGACAAAAGAAAAAGAAAAATCATTATACCACTGTGAGACCTGTAAAAAGTATTTTCCAAATAAGGAAAACCTCACAATTCACAAATGTATTCATACAGGTGAGAAGCGATATCACTGTGAAATCTGTGGTAAATCATTCTCTCACAACAGTAGCCTTAATTATCATAAACACATTCACACAGGAGAGAAACCACATCGCTGCGATATTTGTGGTAAGCTATTCTCCAAAAAGCGTATCTTAACTCAACATAAATACATTCATACAGGAGAGAAGCCATATCACTGTGATATCTGTGGTAAATCATTCTCTCAAAACAGTAGCCTTACTTCTCACAAATATATTCACACAGGAGAGAAACCATATCACTGTGAGGTCTGTGGTAAATCATTTGCTTTAAAGGGTAACTTAACTGCACACAAATCCATTCATTCAGGAGAGAAGCCATATCCCTGTGATGTCTGTGGTAAATCATTCTCTCTAAAAGGTAACCTCATTACACATAACAATATTCATACAGGAGAGAAACCACATCATTGTGATATCTGTGGTAAATCATTCTCTCAAATTAGCACCTTAATTTCTCATAAATCCAGTCACACAGGAGAGAAACGATATAACTGTGATATCTGTGATAAGTCATTCTCCCAGAGAGGTGCCTTAACTGCTCACAAGTATATTCATACAGGAGAATGGCCGTATCACTGTGATGTCTGTGGTAAATCATTTCCTGAAAAGGGTAACTTAATTAAACATAAATACATTCACACAGGAGCGAAACCATATCATTGTGATATCTGTGGGAAATTATTCACTCAAATAAGTGCCATAACTACTCATAAACGTATTCACACAGGAGAACAGCCCTATCACTGCGATATCTGTGGCAAATCATTCTCTGTAAAAAGTGTTTTGACTAATCACAAACGTACCCATACAGGAGAGAAACCATATCGCTGTGATATCTGTGATAAATCATTCTCTGTGAGAAGTAATTTAGCTAATCACAAGCGCACTCATACAGGAGAGAAACCATATCACTGTGATGTCTGTAATAAATCATTTTCTCGGAGGAATCACTTGACTAAACACAAACATATTCATACAGGATGAGATTCATATATCTGTGCTATCCTTATATACTTATTCATATTGATCAATAACAATATCAGTGGAAAATAGATGTCTTGGTAAATAAAGTACAGCAATTGTATTACTTTTTTTTTTTTTTCCTCGCCCTTTTCAAGCCTAGCGAAGCTCACGGGCCCCGTTTCTATGGCGTATGTGTTCTCCGCAGCTGGACAGGACGCCAGTCCATCGCAGTGTTACTCAAGAAACAGGAAGAAAGAGTGACAGAAAGTTCGGGCGAAAGAGTACTACAGGGGTCGCCACCACCCCCTGCCGGAGCCTCGTGGAGCTTTAGGTGTTTTTGCTCAATAAACACACACAACGCCCGGTCTGGGAATTAAAACCGCGATCTTCCGACCGCAAGTCCACTGCTCTAACCACTGGGCCATTGCGCCTCCATGTATTACTTTTTATTGAATAAATATATTTTTTACGTTTTCCTCATTTGCATCAACCCACTAATTATAATGAATGTTTTTTTTTTATTCAAATAATTGATTAAATTAATTTGCTCTATTTTCTTGCTGATATGATTATGACAGTAATGTGACATTCCAGTTTTTCCCTGCTGGACAGGTTTTGTGCAACCGCCTTACACCTCCCAGAACAAAACTTGAGGTTTATTACTGTTTGTCAGTGTTCGGAGGAGATTCAATATACTTTTCAAAAGCCTTACCCCTGTCCTAACCTGTGTTCAAACACATCCTGCTCAACCCATGTAATGGATGATACAACATGTTTATTTTTTACTAAATCGTTTTGTTGAGTAGCTTTTTGTGGTTTTACTCCTGCTGGGCACCAAGCTGGTATTTATGTTGGACATGTGGTTAGAATGGTACCATAAAGGATTACAATACCAATTCCTAAAGCACAACTGACTGGCGATGTTGGGGGGACAAACACATACACACACATACATATATATATATATATATATATATATATATATATATATATATACACACATATATACAATGGGTTTCTTTCAGTTT
>NC_069009.1:1405628-1416985 GCF_001194135.2 Octopus bimaculoides
ATATATATATATATATATATATATATATATATACACGACGGGTTTCTTTCAGTTTCCATCTACCAAATCTACTGACAAGGCTTTGGTCGGCCCGAGGCTACAGTAGAAGACACTTGCCCAAGGTGCCACGCAGTCAGAATGAACCCGAAACCATGTGGTTGGTAAGCAAGCTACTTACCACACAGCCACTCCTGCGCCTATAATTGGCTATATTATATTTCTGATTTCAGAATTTTTTTGCTCAATACAGAGGATAGTTAATGATAATCCTTCCAAAACATATGACAGCGAATTAGATATTTCAAAGTCACAGCATTAAGAATTATTGGATTGTTGATATGTTTTGGTTAGAATTTTTATGCATTAAAAATTCAAGCCCGTTTAACCATTTAGCCTGACATCAATTACAAAGTATTGTTGATTAACCCTTTAGTGTTTAAACCGGCCATAGCTGGCCCAAATATTCTACATGTTTTATATTCAAACTAGCCATATCTAGCCTCTCTCACCTAACCTACATTGACATTTCACATCATTGAAACCTCAAAGCTATAAGGACTGATCCTGGAACCATGTGCTTCGTAAGCAAGCTACTTATCACACAGCCACTCCTACGCCTATATATATATATATATATATACGATGGGCTTCTTTCAGTTTCCGTCTACCAAATCCACTGACAAGGCTTTGGTCGGCCCGCGGCTATAGTAGAAGACACTTGCCCAAGGTGCCATGCAGTCAGAATGAACCCGAAACTGGCCATATCTAGCCTCTCACACCTAACCTACATTGACATTCCAAAAATAAACAATCATATCATTGAAACCTCAAAGCTATAAGATAATGCATAATTAATTCAAAGCAATTCGAGTGAGAAAGTATTACATTTAACAGAGTAATCTGAACACTAAAGGTTTAAAAACTGACAGGAAGGTGGGGAGCCAAAGCTCATTTACTTGTTTCAGTCATTTGACAGCGGCCATGCAGGAGCACCGCCTTTAGTTGAGGAAATCGACCCCAGGACTTATTCTTTGTAAGCCTAGTACTTATTCTATCGGTCTCTTTTGCCGAACCGCTAGGTGACACAAACACACAAGCATCGGTTGTCAAGGAATGCTAGGGGGGGCAAACACACACATATATATATATATATACAAATATACAACGGGCTTCTTTCAGTTTCCATCTACCAAATTCACTCACAAGGCTTTGGTTGTCCCTCGGCTATAGTAGAAGACACTTGCCCAAGGTGCCATGCAGTGGGACTGAACCCAGGACCATGTGGTTGGTAAGCAAGCTACTTACCACACAGCCACTGATAAATAAAATGGTTGATGAGCAAGGGCCATGATCTTCTTGCTATGATCCTATCTGCAAGGTGGCCTGTGGCATAAGATAAAGCCAGTCAAGTTGCGTCCTCATAGCTTGCGTGTCAGTGTAGAAAGGAGAAAGTGATGAGGTTACATGTCTGAACCTTAATGTTGTGTATGCCCCCTATCTATGGCCGTCAATCTGATGTTATAATAGAAGACACTTACCCAAGGTACGACATGTTGGGACTGAAACCAGAACCGAGTGGTTGGGAAGCAAACTTCTTAACACACGGTCATGCATATGATTAAACATTTTGCATATAAAATCGATGGAGAATAATTAGTGAGTAAAACAACTTTATTCCTCTTTCAAGTTATTAAAAATATTCACAAAATGTGATCATGTCAGAATTGAAAAATGTCAATCTCGCAGCTGAAATGACTAAAGATTGAGATAATGTTTTTAGACAGACAGGTCCAACACACAATACAAAATGGAGATTTCACACAACTAGTGATATTTTACTGTATGGATATTTATATGCCTGGTTAAGTGATTTCCTTGGGAGAATGATTTACCACAGATAGATGAAGTATTGAAGGCTGATCTCAAAATCTTGAACCTTACAAAGGAGATGACAGACGACTGAGATATGTGGTGCATTGCTGTACTGGAGAAGACCTGCCCACCACAATGGAATTGAGATCCTGATACCAAGGTGTTATGTAAAAAGCACTCGTGATGGGGCTGTGTCTGAATCACCCAGTACACTCTGTGCAGTGGTCGGCATTAGGAAAGTTATCCAGCCATAGAAACCAAGCCAAAAACAGACTATGGAACCTGGTGCAGCCCCTAGCCTCGTCAGTTCCTGCCAAGCCATACAACCCATTGAAAACAGGGGTTAAATGTTGATGATGAAAATGATAATGTCACAATGATGTTTCCTCTCCTTTATGAATGAGTTTGTGTTTAGTTACTGGTGATGGGGCCATGTTAAAAGCACCCATTATAATCTGTGGAGTGGCTAGCATTAGGAAACACTACAGAGTCTGGTGTGACCCCTAGCCTTGTCCTGCTAAGGCATACAACCCATGCCTGCAATGGAAAACAGGTTAAATGTTGAAGATGATGATGTCACAATGACGTTTGCTGTCCTACATGAATGAGCTCGTGTTTAGTCAAAGTACCATTCAGAGCGAATCACTTACCACAGATATCACAGTTATGTGGTTTCTCACTTGTATGAATATGTTTGCGAGTAGTTATCTTTTTCAGAGAATGATTTACCACAGGTATCACAGTGAATGGCTCCTATCCTGCATGAATGCATTTGTGCTTAGTCAAGAGACTACTTCTGAAGAATGATTTACCACAGATATCACAATGGTATTGTTCCTCTCCTGTATGAAGACGTTCATGATAATTTAAACTATTTATCTGAGAGAATGTTTTACCACAAATATTACAGTGATATGGTTTTTCTCCTGTATGAATACGCTTGTGAGTAGTTAAGTGACTATTTTCAGAGAAAGACTTACCACAGTTATCACAATGATATGGTTTCTCACCTGAGTGAATACGTTTGTGTTTAGCTAAATTACTTTTTCCAGAGAATGATTTACCACAGATATCACAATGGTATGGCTCCTCTCCTGTATGAATGCGTTGATGATGAATTAAACTATTCATCTGAATGAATGTTTTACCACAAATATTACAGAGATAGGGTTTTTCTCCTGTATGAATACGCTTGTGAGCTATCAGGGTACCACTAGCAGTGAATGATTTACGACAGATATCACACTGATATGGTTTCTCTCCTGTATGAATGCGTTTGTGAGTATTCAAGTGTAAACTCTTAGAGAATGATTTACCGCAGACAGCACAATGATATGGTGCTTCCCCCGTGTGATTGTATTTATGAGTTGTTAAGGAACTATTTACTGCAAATGACTTACCACAGATATCACAGTGATATGGTCTCTCACCTGTATGAATACGCTTGTGAGAAGTTAAGTGGCATTTTTCAGAGAATGACTTATCACAGGTATCACAGTGATATGGTTTCTCACCTGTGTGAATACGTATGTGTTTAGCTAAATCAGTTTTTCCAGGGAACGATTTACCACAGATATCGCAATGGTATGGTTCCTCCCCTGTATGAAGACGTTTATGATAAATTAAACTATTCCTATAAGAGAATGTTTTACCACAAATATCACAGTGATACGGTTTTTCTCCAGTATGAATGCTCTTGTGAGTAATCAAGGTACCACTAGCAGAGAACGATGCGCCACAGACATCACAGTGGTATGGTTTCTCACCTGTATGAGAGTATCTATGTGTAGTTAAGTTACTCTTTACAGCGAATGACTTACCACATATATCACAACTGTATGGTTTTTCTCCTGTGTGAATGCGTTTATGAGTTTTTAAAGTACTATTCACTGTAAATGACTTACCACAGATATCACAGTGATGTGGCTTCTCACCTGTATGTATACGTCTGTGAGCTTTCAAGTTATCAGTTACAGAAAATGATTTACCACAGATATCACAGTCATATGGTTTCTCACCTGTATGAGAGTAATTATGTCTAATTAACTTACCCTTTACAGCGAATGACTCCCCACATATATCACAACAGTATGGTTTTTCACCTGTGTGAATGCGTTTATGATTTATTAAGACCCAAATTCCTGCAAATGACTTGCTACATATATCACAATGATGGAGTTTCTCTCCTGTGTGAACACGTTCATGTTGAATCAAATTACTTTTCTGAGAGAATGTTTTACCACAAATATCACAGTGATAAGGCTTTTCTCCAGTATGAACACGCTTGTGAGCAATCAAGGGACCATTAGTAGTGAACGATCTACCACAGATATCACATTGATATAGTTTCTCACCTGTATGAATACGTTTATGTGTAGTTAAATTTCCTTTTTGAGAGAATGATTTGCCACAGGTATCACACTGATATGGTTTCTCACCTGCATGAGAGTATTTATGTTTAGTTAGGTTACCCTTTACAGCGAATGACTCGCCACAGATATCACAGCGATATGGTTTCTCTCGAGTAGAAATGCATTGATGAGTAGTTAGGTTACCTCTCTGAGAGAAAGACGTTTTGCAGATATCACATTGATATAATTTTTCTTTTTCTTTTGTCATCTCTTCAGGAAAAAAGCCATCCTTTCTCACATAACTCATTGTTCTATAATGTTTCTGATAACACCATAATAAATATATATTTTTCTTGTGTTTCTTTTTATATATATGTTTCTATTGACTTCAGTATCTGAAGGTTACAAATTTCCTTGTAAATGTATCCATGTTTAATTCGAATATTCCAGACAGTGAGGAGGAGAAATATCGCTGTTCAGAACAAAGTATTTCACAGTTATTCATCATAGATATATTATATAAACATGTTTATATCTATTATTCACAACATCTTCCTTTCGTCTTTAAAGGATTATTGACATTCATGATGTATCTCAAGTAGAAATCCATTCATGCCACACACGTCTGATGTTCTGAAATGATATCAAACAGAAAATAGTTAAAAAGGAGAGATTCAATAATAGAAATGCTAGTATATTTCTATAAGGATAGACTGTGGATATAAATTTTTGCCTAAAAAGTTACTTTCTATTTTGTTATTAAAATTATATTCTACAACCTTGGGTATATCTTCTGGATGCACTCGTCCAATTTTACCCGTATACGTAGACAAACATCGCAGTTACAAAGCGGATGGTATCACAGAGATACGTGCGATATTCGGCTAAGTCAACAAATTAATTATCCTTTTATGTGACTATTATAATCAATTAAACTGAATTAATTACGGTATATTTCATACACATGAAAATAGCAAGGCATTCAGAGATTTGAACTTTACCGAAATGAATATTAATATCTTACCTGTGTTTTATATAAAACAGGGTTTAATGAGAAATATCTTTTAATCTACGTTAAGAGGTAGCTACACACAAACTTGAATCGCAAGATATTTCAAAAAGTCGGCACGGTAAACAGCGAAACGAATTAAAAATCTGCGGGTTGTGTACCTAATGTTAATAACATTTTGTTGATTACAAAGCAAATGCTACCAATTTTTTTCCTTTTTAATTGCTTCAAAATAAACTTAGAAATATAATACGGAATTTTTAAACCATGCATTGTAAAGATTATCTAGACGAAATTATATTTTATTAATGATACTTATAATAAAAGATGCAAAACTAGAACTGGAATGAAGAAAACGAAGGATCGATAACCAGTTAAAATATAGTAACGTTTTCGCAAAAGAATCAGTGCTGGATATAATTTCTGTAGAAATAACCTTAACAAAATGATGTCTGAATACTTTATATCGCTTTCTCTTCGATACTCCTCTCCAACGTTTGGTAGCCGTAATAAATAAATATAGTCTTGAGATTTTGGCTCAGGGCTAGCAATTTCGGAGCAAAGTGTTTATAGCGTACTATAGTTTCAGGTTTAACTCAACAAATCTAATGAATTAATTGCGATAATTAATCTAATTTAAATTTTTGAGTGCAACTCTCACCAGCACTATTTCCACATTTTCCCAAAAACAAGAATTTAAAAAATTATTACTTTGTCTTCAGCCATTCAAAATCCGGCTACATTCGGGCAAGACAGATATAAATGATTTTAAAATTACGATGAGGATCGTACTCAAAAATTTAATTTAAATTAATTTTTGTAATTAATTTATTTGATTTCTCGAGTTACACCCGGAAGTATAGTACGTTATTAACTCACAGTAATTTAAAAATTATTTATATTTGTCTTGCCCGAATACAGCTGAATTTCAAATCTAGGAAATATATAGAAGCTTAATGGAAACATTTATTTTTCAACGTTAGGAGACAGATAGTATCTATCTTCCTCCCTTCTCTTTATATATATATATACACACACACATATATAGACAATTGTATTTTGCCGCCAGGCTTACGCATGTTGAAATTCATTAAGGAAGTCTGTTTTCTTATCCTCGTGTTTTGATATATACATATAATATACAAGAAACACATTAAAATTTCAAACAAATTTATTTTAATACGGTGTAGGACTGCCTTTGGCAGTAATTACAACTTGAATTCTATGAGCTATTGATTTTTACAAAGATTAAATTGTTTCCAAAGGAATTTTTGTCCATACTTCAGCTAAAACAGTCTCCAGTTCTGGTAGTGATGATGTTGGAGGATATTGACTCCTTACTTGTTTTTCTAAAATGCACCATAAATGTTCAATAATACTGAGATCTGGGTGGTGTGGTGGCCAGATATGATGTTCAACTTCACTAGAGTGTTCTTCGTGTCATTCAGCAACAACTTTAGCTGTGTGAATTGGTGCATTAGCATCCTGAAGGATGATTGTCTTTCCCTCTGGAAAGATTTCCGCAACCATAAGATGAATCTGATCAGATAAAATGCTTAAATAGTCTTGACTATTAACTCTGCCATGAAGGGAAACCATTGGGCCGGCAGATTTCCAAGATATAGTCCCCACCCCAGATCATCTGTACTGGAGAATACCTGCCCACCACAACGAATTGAGGTCCTGATACCAAGGTGTTATGTAAAAAGCACTCGTGATGGGGCTGTGTCTGAATCACCCAGTACACTCTGTACAGTGGTTGGCATTAGGAAAGTTATCCAGGCATAGAAACCAAGCCAAAACAGACTATGGAACCTGGTGCATCCCCTAACCTCGTCAGTTCCTGCCAAGCCATACAACCCATTGAAAACAGACGTTAAATGTTGATGATGAAAATGATAATGTCACAATGAGGTTTCCTCTCCATTATGAATGAGTTTGTGTTTAGTCAAAGTGCCATTCACAGCAAACGATTTACCACAAATATCACAGTGATATGGTTTCTCACCTGTATGTATGTATTTGTGCTTAGTTAAGAGACTACTTCTAGAGAACGATTTACCACAGACATCACAGTGATATGGCTTCTCTCCCGTGTGAATGTGTTTGTGCATAGTCAAGATACTACTTCTAGAGAATGACTCGCCACATATATCACAGCAATATGGCTTCTCTCCTGTGTGAATACGTTTGTGATTTACCAAATTATTTCTGCTAGACAATGATTTACCACATATATCACAATGATGGAGTTTATCTCCTGTGTGAAGATATTTATGATGGATTAAATTACTTGTCTGAGAGAATTTTTTACCACATATATCACAGTGATACGGTTTTTCTCCAGTATGAATGCGCCTGTGAGCAATCAAGAGACCATTAGTAGTGAACGATTTACCACAGATCTCACAGTGATATGGCTTATCACCTGTATGAATACGTGTGTGTGTAGTTAAACTACATTTCTGAGAGAATGACTTACCACAGATATCACAGTGATATGGTTTCTCGCCTGTGTGAGAGTATCTATGTGTGATTAAGCTACTCCTTACAGTGAATGACTTATCACATATATCACAGCAGTATGGTTTTTCTCCTGTGTGGATGCGTTTATGAGCTATTAAGACACTAATTACTGCAAATGATTTCCCACAGATATCACAGTGATGTGGTTTCTCACCTGTATGAATGTGTTTGTGAGTAGTTAAGATACTTTTTTGAGAGAATGACTTACCACAGATATCACAGTGATATGGTTTCTCACCTGTATGAGAGTAATTATGTCTAATTAAATTACTCTTTACTGTAAATGACTCGCCACATATATCACAGCGATATGGTTTCTCTCGAGTAGAAATGCATTTATGAGTAGTTATGTTATCTCTCTGAGAGAAAGACGTTTTGCAGATATCACAATGATATAATTTTTCTCTTTCTTTTGTCATCTCTTCAGGAAATAAGCCATCCTTTCTCACATAACTCATTGTTCTGTAATGTTTCTGATACTACCACAATAAATATATTTTTTTCTTGTGTTTTTATATCTGAAGGTTACAAATTTCCTTGTAAATGTAATATATCGTTATTCATCTCAGTTCAGAACAAAGTATTTCACAGTTATTCATCACAGATATATTATATAAACATGTTTATATCTATTGTGTTTCTTTTTATATCTGAAGGTTACAAATTTCCTTGTAAATGTAATATATCGCTATTTATCTCAGTTCAGAACAAAGTATTTCACAGTTATTCATCACAGATATATTATATAAACATGTTTATATCTATTATTGACAACATCTTCCTTTCGTCTTTAAAAGATTATTGATATTCATGATGTATCTCAAGTAGAAATCCATTCATGCCACACACGTCTGATGTTCTGAAATGATATAAGACAGAGAAAATAGTTAGAAAGGAGAGATTCAATAATAGAGATGTTAGTATCTTATGTATAAAAGGCAGATTTTCTGTGTGTGTACGTTTAAAATTCATACTTGCAAGCGGAATAACGACCTCCGATACAAAACAGAAGGGACTACAGAGAAACAGCATGTTACATTCACCTGATTTTATAAATTGTCATTTTATGCGACTACCATCATCAATTAAACTGAATTAATTACTGTATATTTCATACACATAAAAAAGCAAAACATTCAGAGATTTCAACTTACCTGGTGTTTTACAGATATCGGGTTTTCATATGAAATATCTTTAATTATTTTAAGAGGCGATTTCACAAGAAATTAAATCTTGAAGCATTTCAAAAAACCGACATGGCAAACAGCGAAACGAAAAACCTTCTAGGTGTTTTGTACATTTGTGTCATCAATCTTTTGTTGTTTACAGATATAATGTTACCGATTTGTTTTTTGGGTTTTTTTTTCCTTTTTAAGAGTTTCAAATTACATTTAGAAATATAATACAGAGTTTTTTTAAACCATGTACTGTAAAGATTATCTGGATAAAATTATATTTTATGGGTGGGAAGATGCAAAACTAGAACTGGAATGGGGAAACGAAAGATCGGTATCTTGTCAAAACAGAACGTAGATTATTTGGAATAGAATAAAAAAGAATTAAATTAAAGTTACGTGACTTAAATTTATCCCAAAATTCCACTGAAGCATCTAATATAGTAGATCATTTTTAATATAATGATTCTGTGGTATTTTAAAATTTGGTCAAATTAAAATTTTCATCATCATGTTTAATAGTAGATGTAGATTTTGTTACGTTTCGAATTTCGTCAGATTATTATTTAAAAAGAGAAATGTTGTTTTGAAATGCTGAGGATTAAATGAATTATAAAGTTACAAGCTAAAAGTTATGTTATTTTAGCCAATCAAAAGCCTACATTGGCGGCATATCATCTGTGCCGATCAGAACACACACGAAGCGTTTATATGGTCTCCCGATCCGCTAGAAATAGCGGGTTAGATAACTATACAGTGAACCTTGGTTTACGAATTTTCATCTTTCCTGTAGACCTTTTCTCATCTGAAATGTTCGTAAACCGAAAAAACTTTCTCAGTGTGGCTGTGTGGTAAGAATCTTGCTTCACAACCATACGGTACTTGGTTCAGTCTCACTGCATAACAGCTTGTGGAAGTGTCACGTACAACAGCCTAGGGCCAACAAGCCTTGTGAGTGGATTTCGTTGACGGAAACTGAAAGAAGCCCGTCGTGTGTGTATCTGTGTCATTGTTTGTGCCCCATCATCGCTTGACAATCTGTAATGGTTACGGTGTATCAGAATGTGGTGAGGTAAACAGATACGATAGGCATTTGCATGCCTTCGAAATGAACAATTGACCGACGTCGATTTATAGATAACATAATTTATTTACGGGACTTGCATTTGCTGTTGTTATGCACAGTTTTTCACAACATTAATCTGTTGCCAGTGGAGGCGCAATGGCCCAGTGGTTAGGGCAGCGGACTCGCGGGTTCGATTCCCAGACCGGGCGTTGTGAGTGTTTATTGAGCGAAAACACCTAAAAGCTTCACGAGGTTCCGGCAGGGGATGGTGGTGAACCCTGCTGTACTCTTTCGCCCCAACTTTCTCTCACTCTTTCTTCCTGTTCCTGTTGTGCCTGTAATTCAAAGGGTCAGCCTTGTCACACTCTGTGTTACGCTGAATATCCCCGAGAACTACGTTAAGGATACGCGTGTTTGTGGAGTGCTCAGCCACTTGCACGTTAATTTCACGAGCAGGCTGTTCCGTTGATCGGATCAACTGGAACCCACGACGTCGTAAGCGACGGAGTGCCAACAACAACAATCTTTTGTCAACTGCTACGAGTTAAGAGGAATAAAAACAGGGTTCATCTGTGGATATGATGTGGTAGGACAGAATATGTTTTGTGTCAGTCGTTCATCTGAGGAAGTGTCCCGATCCTTTTTTTCTTTTCCTTTATTGCCCACAAGGGGCTTAACATAGAGGAGACAAACAAGGGATTAAGTCGATTACATCGATCCCAGTGCGTAACTGGTACTTAATTTATCAACTCCGAAAGGATGAAAAGCAAAAAGTCGACCTCGGCAGAATTTGAAACTGAAAGATGTCCATAGTGTGTGTGTGTGTGTGTGTGTATGTGTGTGTATGTGGTGCATTTGTGTTTGTTCCCCTTCACTGCTTGATACTAGGTGTTGGTTTGTTAACATCCTTATAGCTCAGCAGTTTGGCAACAGTAACCAATAGAAATAGGTGCCTGGTTTCAAAATAAGTATTGAGATTACTTCATTGAAATAAATCCCTCGAACGTGACGCCCCCAGCATGGCTGCAGTCCATGAAATGAGTAAACGATCAGAACCTCACATTACTAAGGTTCAATCTGAAATCTTTTTGGAAATGTTTCCTCATCAGATGACAGTGATTCAACAGCAGGCCTGTGGAATGAATCAGAAGAGGAGGGATCAGGTTTCGATATCAGAAGGGAGCAAGCCACTGTCTTCACCATCACTGGAGATGCTCTCCATAAAATAATTTTTGTGGCCAGAGCTGGTGACATGTAAAAGACACCCAGAGTATTCTGTACAGTGGTTGCTGTTGGGAGGGGCATCCAGCCATAGAAACCATGCCACAAAAGACAACAGGGGCCTGGTGCAGCTCTCT
>NC_069009.1:1419325-1423875 GCF_001194135.2 Octopus bimaculoides
ATATATATATATATATATATATATATATATACATGCCATGATAGATCGCTGACCACTACAGCTATATTTTTTTTCTCTCCTTGTTTCTTTCTGTTGAAGAGCGTAGGCTCGAAACGTTAAAGACATTCTTTATTCCCGAGCGTTATACTATAATACATCCATTTGTTGTTTACACCACCTGTCTTCGTCTGTTGTTTTTTTAGTAAATTCTCCCATATATATGTATGTATGTATGTATACATGATGGGCTTCTCTCAGTTTCCATCCACTAAATTCCTTCACAAAACTTTGGTCAGTCTGATGTTAAATTACGAGGACACACACACATATATATATATATATATATATATATTAGGTATTATTAATAAGTTAGAAAGCAGAGAGATCTATTGGATATAAATTATTTTATTAATTTATTAATATCATCACCTACAACTGTTTCATTTTACAACCATAATTGAAATTAAAAAACATATATAAATATACATAATCTTGCATCTTAAAACCGTGGTGGAAAACCGTTGGGGTGCACAAAAGGACAGTATAAAGAGAAGATCATGGTCTATTGGAATACTCCAATGTGTATATATGTGTGTATATATGCTTTATTTTTATGAGGTGGTCATGAAAGTTCTTGCAGTTTTTGAGTAGTTAAGTGTTCTTTTTGAGAAAATGACTTACCACAGATATTAGAGATGTGGTTTCTCACCAGTATGAATGTGTTTGTGAGTAGCTAATACGTTGTTTAGACCAGGGGTTTCCAAACTGTGGTCCGCAAGGACAAGACAGGGGGTCCATGGACAGCAAATACTTTTTATGGGCAATTTGATTTTATATGTTTTTTAATCGAAATCTTTTAATTGACAATAAACCTATTTGTTAAATATTGTTAAGTAAACAAATGTAAAAATATGTTATTTTAAGCAAATATTTATGTATAAATTTCATAAGCGACTATAAGGGGGTCCCTAAGGTAAAGCCTGAAATATAAAGGGGTCCGCAAGTCAAAAAGTTTGAAAACCCCTGGTTTAGATGAAATGATTTACCACAGATATCACAGTGTTATGATTTCTCACCTGTATGCATACTTTTGTGAGAAGTTAAGTTACTCTTTCGAGAAAATGACTTACTACAAATATCACAGTGATAAGGTTTCTCTCCTGTATGAATGCGTTTGTGTATAGTTACGTGATGACTTACATTGAATGATTTACCACAAATATTACAGTGATATGGCTTCTCTCCTGTATGAATGCGCTTGTGCCTAATTAAACGATTATTTACACTGAATGATTTACCACAGATATCACAGCAATATGGCTTCTCTCCTGTATGAATACGTTTGTGATTTACCAAATTATTTCTGCTAGACAATGATTTACCACATATATCACAATGATGGGGTTTCTCTCCTGTGTGAACACGTTTATGTCGAATTAAATTACCAGTTTGAGAGAATTTTTTACCACATATATCACAGTGATACGGTTTTTCTCCAGTCTGAAAGCACTTGTGAACAATCAAGAGACCATTAGTAGTGAACGATATACCACAGATATCACAGTGATATGGCTTATCACCCGTATGAATACGTGTGTGAGTAGTTAAAGTACTTTTCTGAGAGAATGACTTACCACAGACATCACAGTGATATGGTTTCTCGCCTGTGTGGGCGTATCTATGTCTGATAAAGCTACTCCTTACAGTGAATGACTTATCACATATATCACAGCAGTATGGTTTTTCTCCTGTGTGGATGCGTTTATGAGCTATTAAGACACTAATTACTGCAAATGATTTCCCACAGATATCACAGTGATGTGGTTTCTCACCTGTATGAATGTGTTTGTGAGTAGTTAAGATACTTTTTTGAGAGAATGACTTACCACAGATATCACAGTGATATGGTTTCTCACCTGTATGAATGTGTTTGTGAGTAGTTAAACTACCTTTCTGAGAGAATGACATACCACAGACATCACAGTGATGTGGTTTCTCACCTGTATGAATGTGTTTGTGAGTAGTTAAACTACCTTTGTGAGAGAACGACATACCACAGACATCACAGTGATATGGTTTCTCACCTGTATGCATACTTTTGTGAGAAGTTAAGTTACTCTTTCGAGAAAATGACTTACTGCAAATATTACAGTGATAAGGTTTCTCTCCTGTATGAATGCGTTTGTGCATAGTTAAGTGATGACTTACACTGAATGATTTACCACAGATATCACAGCAATATGGCTTCTCTCCTGTATGAATACGTTTGTGATTTGCCAAATTATCTCTGCTAGACAATGATTTACCACATATATCACAATGATGGGGTTTCTCTCCTGTGTGAACACGTTTATGTTGAATTAAATTACTTGTTTGAGAGAATTTTTTACCACATATATCACAGTGATACGGTTTTTCTCCATTCTGAAAGCACTTGTGAACAAGCAAGAGACCATTAGTAGTGAACGATTTACCACAGATCTCACAGTGATATGGCTTATCACCTGTATGAATACGTGTGTGAGTAGTTAAACTACCTTTCTGAGAGAATGACTTACCACAGACATCACAGTGATATGGTTTTTCTCCTGTGTGAATGCGTTTATGAGTTTTTAAGGCATGAATTGCTGTAAATGACTTACCACAGATATCACAGTCATGTGGTTTCTCACCTGTATGAAGACGTTTATGATAAATTAAACCATTCATCTTAGTGAATGTTTTACCACAAATATTACAGAGATAGGATTTTTCTCCTGTATGAATGCGTTTGTGCAGAGTTAAATGACTAGTTTCACTGAATGATTTACCACAGATATCACAGTGATGTGGCTTCTCTCCTGTGTGAATACGTTTGTGATTTGCCAAACTATTTCTGGTAGACAATGATTTACCACATATATCACAATGATGGGGTTTCTCTCCTGTGTGAACACGTTCATGTTGAATGAAATTACTTGCCCGAGCAAATTTTTTACCACATATATCACAGTGATATGGTTTTTCTCCGGTATGAACACGCTTGTGAATAATCATGATATCATTTGTAGTGAATGACCCACCACAGATATCACATTGATATGGTTTCTCACCTGTATGAATACGTGTGTGAGTAGTTAAACTACCTTTCTGAGAGAATGACTTACCACAGACATCACAGTGGTATGGTTTCTCACCTGTATGAATGTATTTATGTCTAATTAAGTTACTCTTTAGAGTGAATGGCTTACCACATATATCACAGCAGTATGGTTTCTCTCGAGTAGAAATGCATTTATGAGAGGTTAGGTTCCCTCTCGAAGAGAAAAACTTTTTGCAGATATCACAATGATATGATAATTTTTCGCTTTTTTTCGTCATCTCTTCACAAAACAAACCATCCTTTATATTTCTCACATAACTCATTGCTCTATATGTTTCTGATACTACCACAATAAATATATATTTGTCTTGTGTTTATTTTTTTATATATTTGCAGTGACTTAGTCAGTATCTGAAGATTACAGACTTCCTTGTAAATATATCCTTGTTCAATTAGAATATGAAATACTTGTGTAAATATTCCAGAGAGTGAGAAAAAGAAATATTGCTATCAATCTCAGTTCAGAACAAAGTATTTCAGTTATTCATCATATTTATATTATGTAAACACCTTCCATTATTCTTTCAAAGATTATTAATATTCATGATGTATCTTTAGTAAAAATCCATTCATGCAACAGACGTCTGAGATTCTGAAATGATATAGAAACAATATAAAATTGAGAAAATAGTTAAAAAGGAGAGATTCAGTAATAGGAAAGCTTAGTATATTTTTGTGAGGATAAGCTGTGGAGATAAATATTTACAAAGAGTCCTTTCTTATTTTGTCATTGAAATTATATTCTACAACCCTGAATAATCTCTACATATTCATAGACTTCAGCTCCTCCACCTTCAGATATTATGTAACATTTTAAACTACACAACAATCATCATTTAACGCCCATTTTCTACGCTGACATGGGTTGGGCTGCTTGAGAGGAGCTAGCTTTGTGCCACCGTAGTTTTATCTTTAGAAACGTAATTTAGTCACTGTTGTTCAGCCCTATGCTTGTCCGGATGGAGTAGGTCTATGACCAATGGCATTCCAGACATGACTATCCTACCTTTGCCTCAGCCTTCGTATAACCAGATCTGTAATCTTCCAGTTTGGGGGGGGGGGAGTAAATAAAAATACAAGGGAAATAACTTAAGGTCTTACTAGTATTATCCGTACTCTCCTCACCCCACCCGTTCGCGAGCGCGCATTCTTCATATTGTTTTACACCTATTACACTAATTTATTTTTTTATTTTTGAGCTCGAGTCAAATGCTTTAGTTTGACTTATTTCCCTATACTGGAAGATTACCATAAGTTGTGCAGCCGGTACAATGATATTCAATCACGTGTGTGATTTATATATAAACAGCTAACTTCAATCACGTGTGTGATTTTATTTATAAACAGCTAAAAAAAAAAACCATTTCAGAGTAGTACGGATAATACTAGTAAGACGTTAAGTTATTTC
>NC_069009.1:1425294-1440734 GCF_001194135.2 Octopus bimaculoides
GAAGTACTTTTGTTAGTGTGGGTGAAGAGACAAAAAGAGTAATGTTACTGGTGTATATATATATATATATATATATATGTAACGTTTGGTTGTTAGTGTCGGAGGTTACCAATTGTAACGGTTATAAGATGAACGATGAAGAGTGATCGAAGTTGTAAAGAAATATTTATTTACCGTTACGTTAATAAATGCCATACCAAGACGGGTAGGTTAGTGTAATAGTATAACACAGTTCGTAAAGCATGCAAGGTAAAGAAAGTTAATTTCGGCCTGTATATGTGTGTACACGATCTTGTAGTAGTAAACAGATAAAGATAGGGTAAGGTTACCGAGAAAAGGGAATGAGCTAGTCAAAGCTGTATAATGTGGGACGTTGTGTCTCATAGTTGGTTTGTTGTAATCTTATTTTCTCTCTCTGGTCGTTTTGTGTTTTAGTGGCTGCCTGCTTGTGACCATGACTAGATGTCCGTTCACTAATTAATTGAGTCGTCATTAGTTGCTTCGCTCTGTTGTCTCCAAGATCCAGTCATGGAAAATGTATGTGAAATGTTGATGTCACACACACACACATATATATTATTAAGTTAGATAATGGAGACATATATTGGATATAAATTATTTTATTAATTATTTAATATCACCTACAATTGTTTCCTTTCGTATCCAAAATTAAAATTACAAAACATTTTTTAATTCAATAATTATAATAATAATCATGAATAATGCAAAATAATTAGAAATTTGATATCGTAAATTCAATTTATTCTTCAACTGGGATACAATTTTTTCTTTAATTGGAAAATCAATTCTGAATTCATAATACAAAATAATAATAATAATAAACAAAAATACAAAATTTACCACTTTTATTAAAGGAGATAAATTCTATTGCATATGTTGAAGGAAATTATCTAAGATCTTCTGGGTAAACAACATTCTTCTGTTTCCTGGTTTGGACCATAGACAAATAAGTCTTGCAAACTACCTACCCTGGAGCAACCAACAAAGTTGACCATGAGAAAAGCAAACCAGTAGATTTCAAAGAATGACCTTGACCTTTATGAATAGACACTGCAAAATGAAGTAGCACTGGGAATTGTTCGTTTGAACTGAAAGGGCATGTCTGTTGGTTTGGTTGTAGTTCTTGGAATGAAAACCTCTACTCCAGAGGCACATCCATTGATGATGGTAGCTTCTGTTACATAAGGTGATAATATCTTCACAATCAACCTGTTTCATTGCATAATTTAGGATCTAAATTTCTTAGAAACATTATTGGGATTCCTATCATCAGAAAAAGTTGATGTGGTGGAATTCCAGGTGGCTCCAGAGAATTAATGAACTCTGTTGGGTAATGGACAGCTTGATTTTCAAGGACTGACTCAACTGATTTGTACTTCATAATGACTGTTGGATTCTTATTCATTAATTCATGGTTAATTCTTGCTACTGTCTCATTTTTGGGAATATGAATTGCCCTTTCACACAACTATTTATGCGAATTATAATTATTACTTAAGTCTGGCAATGCCCTGTACTTCAATTCAGCTGGAGATTTCACCATGATAGCAATATGAGCCAAACTGATATCACCACTCCCATCAAATGGTACTTTCCCCATTTCGCAATTGGAGGAGCCAGGTTGAAAACTGTTTTGCACATTGGTCCCTATGTAACGAAGCTCACATGAAGAATTTCATTACTTAATTCCACAACTGAGAAGATTTAATGCATGATTTTATTTTATCAGATCTTGTTTGTCACAGAATGACTGGTAATGTCTGTCTGAAATCTGAAAAAACTAATGTAATTCTTTCCATGAATTTATTGTTGCCTCTGATATCCTGTAAGTTCTCACCAAGAACATCCATTGTATATGTATGTGCATGTATGCATTACATTATCTGTGTATATACATATATGGTTGTAATTGTCAGTGATTATAAAAAATATATATTAAAAAAAAAAGTAAGCAAGCAGAAATAAGGAATAAAGAATTAAAAAATGAAGCGATAAATAAATAAATTTTGCATACATGCGCTTATGTATACAGATATTTCATAAGTGTATATTCATGTGTATATGCATAAATGGATAACATTGTTGGTATTTATAAAATAAAATATAAATAAGAAGTAAGGAAAAAAAGAATGAATAAAATAAAGGTGAAATATAATTTGTTTCTTTATGCACATGCAGAATTTTATATATATATATATATATATCGATATATACATATACATGATGGGCTTCTTTCAGATTCCATCCACTAAATCCAGTTACAACACTTTGGTCAGTTTGATGCTATAGTAGAAGACACTTGCCCAAGGTACTACACATTGGGACTGAACCTCGAATCATGTGGCTGGGAAGCAAATTTATTAACACTCAGTTACGCCTATACCTATGCTTAGACATTCTACATATAAAATCGATGGAGAATAATTAGTGAGTAAAACAACTTTATTCTTCTTTCAGGTTATAAAAAATATTCACAAAATGTGATGAGGTCAGAATTCAAAAACCTCAGTCTCGCAGCTGAAATGACTAAAGATTGAGATAATGTTTTTTAGACAGACAGCTCCGACAATCGATACAGAATGGAGATTTCACACAACTAGTGATATTTTACTGTATGGATATTTATATGCCTGGTTAAGTGATTTCCTTGAGGGAATGATTTACCACAGATAGATGAAGTATTGAAGGCTGATCTCAAAATCTTGAACCTTACAAAGGAGATGACAGACGACCGAGATATGTGGTGTATTGCTGTACTGGAGAAGACCTGCCCACCACAACGGAATTGGGATCCTGATACCAAGGTGTTATGTAAAAAGCACTCGAGATGGGGCTGTGTCTGAATCACCCAGTACACTCTGTGCAGTGGTTGGCATTAGGAAAGTTATCCAGCCATAGAAACCAAGCCAAAACAGACTATGGAACCTGGTGCAGCCCCTAGCCTCGTCAGTTCCTGCCAAGCCATGGAAAACAGGTAAAAATGTTGATAAAGATGATGTCACGGTGACGTTTTCTCTCCTGTATGAATGAGTTTGTGTTTAGATAAAGTATCATTGAGAGGAAAAGATTTACCACAGATATCACAGTGATATGGTTTCTCACCTGTATGAATACGTTTGTGAGTAGTTAAGTGACCATTTTGTGTGAATGATTTACCACAGATGTTACAGAAATATGGTCTCTCACCTGTATGAATGCGTTTGTGTGTGGTTAATACATTGTTTAGAGCAAACGATTTACCACAGATATCACAGTGATATGGTTTCTTACCTGTGTGCAGACGTTTGTGAGTACTTAAGTGACCTCTTTGAGAGAATGACTTACCACAGCTATCACAGTGATATGGCTTCTCTCCTGTGTGAATACGTTTGTGTATAGTTAAACCATCACTTCCAGGGAATGATTTACCACACATATCGCAATGATAGGGTTTTTCTCCTATATGAAGACGTTTATGATGAATTAAATTATTCATCTGAGAGAATGTTTTACCACAAATATCACAGTGATACGGTTTTTCTCTAGTGTGAATGCGTTTATGAGCTGTCAAGGTACTATTTATAGCAAATGACTTACCACAGGTATCACAGTGGTATGGCTTCTTACCTGTATGGATGCGTTTATGATTAGTTAATACGTCGTTTACTGTAAATGATTTACCACAAATATCACAGTGATATGGTTTCATACCTGTATGAATACGTGTGTGAGTAGTTAAGTTACCTTTTTGAGAGAATGACTTACCACAGATATCACAGTGATATGGCTTCTCTCCTGTGTGAATGCGTTTGTGTATAGTTAAGTTACTAAATCCAGGGAATGTTTTACCACAGATATCACAGTGATATGGTTTCTCTCCAGTAGAAATGCATTTATGAGTAGTTAGGTTACCTCTCTGAGAGAAAGACTTTTTGCAGATATCACAATGGTATGATAATTTTTCTTGTTTTCTTATCATCTCTTCAGGCAATAAGCCATCCTTTCTAGCAGAAGTCATTGTTCTATACTGTTTCTGATACTACCACAATAAATATTTTATTTTTCTTGTGTTTATATATATATATATATATATATATAATAATATTAGGGACAATATTTGGTTCTTTTCCCTAAAACTATATATATATATATATAAACACACACACACTTCTATTGACTTCGCCAGTATCTGAAGGTCAGAAATTTCCTTGTAAATGTGTTTATGTTTAATTAGAATGTGAAATACTTGTGTAAATATAGAGGAAGTGAAATATTGCTATCAATCTCAGTTTAGAACAAATTATTTCACAGTTATTCATCATAGATATATAAACATGCTTTTGTCTATTATTCATAACATCTTCCTTTAGTCTTTAAAAGATTATTGATATTCATGATGTATCTCAAGTAGAAATCCATTCATGCCACAGACGTCTGATGTTCTGAAATGATATAGAAATAATATACAATAGAGAAAATAGTTAAAAAGGTGAGGTTCAGTAATAGAAATTGTTATATATATATATATATATATATATAATTTATATAAGGGCATTAACTATATAGTAATGCCTCACGCTTAGATGGACTAAAAAAGTCAAAAACTACCAAAAAATAAGCAACATATTTACCGAAAGCGAGGTAATGCAACTTTCAAAAATTAATCTCTTAAAAACATTTAACTGTTTTTAAGAGATTAATTAAGTGAAATGTTTTTAAGAGATTCATTTTTGAAAGTTGCATTCCCTCGCTTTCGGTAAATATGTTGCTTATTTTCTGGTAGTTTTTGACTTTTTTAGTCCCTCTAAGCGTGAGGCATTACTATATAGTTAATGCCCTTATTTAAATTATATATTTATGGGGAAAAAAACGATGAGTTTTTTTTGCTTATGGGTTTTTTCACGCTGGCTACTTGATAAATTCTTATAAAGATTTTATCCTATATTATATCATATATATATATATATATATATGAGAAAAACAAATGCAGGGAGGAAATGCCAATGGAACGAGATGTCTGGCGGTATGAAGTTCTTTAGAAGACCCGCACATAACAGTGCAATTGAGTTCTAGAAGCAGTGTGTTTCACCCATTTTTAACAAGAAAACTTCTCACATATTCTACCAAGCTACGTCTCTATATCTCTTCGCTTCCTCACATTTCCGCTTCATTCCCCATGCTTGCCTCCCGCTCCCCAATCCTGTCCTCCTGGCACTGTGCCACTGTATCATTGTTCTCGTAATCGTAACCAATGCCCAGAACGACAGTCAGAGAACAGTAATTTCTTTAGGGTTTTTTCTATCATTATAAGTGATAGGAGAGTATTGTAGTTAGCTTGAAGCATTGTGTATTGTTTGTAAAGAATAAAAAGTTTAGAATGGTACAACAATGCACTATAAAACAAAAAAAAAAAGGACTATATACCTGTTGTAATTTAGTTATCTATAGTCCGATGATATTTCGGAATTACAATTCCTTCTTCAGATCTTCTTAGCTGGAGTCTCTGCTAAGATCTGAAGAAGGAATTATAATTCCGAAATATCATCGGACTATAGATAACCAAATTACAACAGGTGTATAGTCCATTTTTTGTTTTATAGTGCATTATAAGTGAATTTTTGTTTTCATATATAACGTATAAACATGTGTATATCTTTTGGGTGCAATTGTCCAAATTTACCCGAATATATACGTAGACAACCACCGCCGATACAAAGCGAAAGTGGACAAACAGCTTGCGACATTCACCTTAGGTCACAAATTAATCATCTTTTTATGTGATTACTGTAATCAATTAAACTGAATCACAGTATATTTCATGCAAATAGAAAAGCAAGGCATTCAGAGATTTCGACTTAACCCAAATGTATATATATATCTTACCTGGTATTTTATATAAATCAGGGTTTAATGTGAAATGTCTTTAATTTACTTTGAGAGACATCAACAAAACAATTGAATTGTAAGACATTTCAAAAAACCGACACGGTAAACAGCGAAACGAACTAAGTTTGCAGGTTGTGTACATCACATTATAAATCTTTTGTGATTTACAAAATTAATGTTACCAAATTTTTCCTTTTTAATTGCTTCAAAATAAACTTTAAAATATCATACAGATTTTTAAACCATACATTGTAAAGCTTATCTCGACGATCGTACGTATGAACAAATGATCGAAGGAAAGAAAGAAGGTGCGTACGTAAGTTTGTACGTACGAAGAAATAAACGAAAGAACGAATGTACGTATGTTCCTACATACATATGTATGAATGAACGAACGTACGTATGTTCGTACGTACATATATATGAATGAATGAACGAATGAAACGATCGAACAAACAAAAGAACTAACGAACGAGGCAACGAACCAACGTCTGTTTGTATGTACGGATTTACGTACGGAAGTACGTATGTAACAACGAACAAACAAATGAACAAAGAAACGGACGAACATGAAAGAAACGAATGAAAGAACGTAAGAACGAAAGAATTAACGAACGATCTAACAAACGAATTAACGAACAAATGTAGGTACATACGTAAGAACGAACGAACGAACAAAGACATGAACGTACGTATGTGCGAACGAACAAATGAACGAACGTAGGTATGTATGTACGTACGAACGACCGTACGTAAGTAGGTACATGTGTACGTACGAACGAACGAAGACACGAACAAACTAACGAATGAAGAGAGATCGAATGAACAGACGAAACAACGTACGCTAGTACGTACGATCGAGCGAACGTGCGTATGTACATCTGTACGTACGAGCGAATGAACAAAAGTACGTACGTACGAACAAACGAACATACGTACGAACGAAAGAACAAACGTACGTATATAATACATATATATATATAATATATATATATATATTTATATATATGTATATATATATATATATGTGTATATTATATATATTATAGATTATATATATATATATAATATATATATATCATATATATGTATATTATATATATGTATTATATATATATATATTACATATATATAATATATACATATATATATAATATATAGAAATATTATATATATATATATGTATATATGTGTAATATATATATATATATATGTATATATGTGTAATATATATATATATATATATAATATATAGTATAATATATATTTGTTCGTTCGTTCGTACATACGCTCGTATGTACGTACCTTTGTCCGTTCGTTCGTATGTACGTACATAAGTACGTTGATTGGTTCGTTCGTACTTTCGTACGTCGACTTTGCCTTTCATCCTTTCGGGGTCGATAAATTAAGTACCAGTTACGCACTGGGGTCGATGTAATCGACTTAATCCATTTGTGTGTCCTTGTTTGACCCCTCTATGCTTAGCCTCTTGTGGGCAATAAAGAAATAAGATAAATAAATACCTGGCCAGGTACTGGTGTAGATAGTTTGAACGAATACCCGGCTATGAAATCTTGCCGGAAGCATTCGATGTTTTCCGTGTGTGTGCACGTATGCAGTCAACAAAATTTTCTTTGTGGTTTATTATGTAATGCTGAGAACCCAATGTTTGTAAATCTTTGTACATAACTGAGCCAGGTTTTATGTATTTTTGAATTAGTGGAAGCAATGTTGTTTTGTCACGCTTCTGACCAGTCAGAGGAACAACAGAATGACGTTTTCCAATCCACTCCATTCCAGCGAACAACCAGGAGTGGCTGTGTGGTAAGTAGCTTGCTTACCAACCACATGGTTCTGGGTCCAGTCCCACTGCATGGCACCTTGGGCAAGTGTCTTCTATAGCCTCGGGCCAACCAAAGCCTTGTGAGTGGATTTGGTAGACGGAAACTGAAAGAAGCCCGTTGTATATATATATATATATGTGTGTATGTGTGTGTCTGTGTTTGTCCCCCCACCATCGTTTGACAACCGATGCTGGTGTGTTTACGTCCCCGTAACCTAGCGGTTCGGCAAAAAGAGACCAATAGAATAAGTACTAGGCTTACAAAGAATAAGTCCTGGGGTCGATTTGCTCGACTAAAGGTGGTGCTCCAGCATGGCCGCAGTCAAATGACTGAAACAAGTAAAAGAGTAAATCCATAAATGGAATTAATTGATTAGATGTATGAGAGCAATCAAGACCATTGCAACGGAAAAAGGAAAAACGTGGGAGACGAGGTCAGGAAGCGGAATTTCTGAGGTTCCGTCCCACCTTTACCCCCTCCGTTTTCCGCAGAAAGAATGTATGTCCGACTGGTTATGAGGCCAACTAAGACGATTGCAAATAAAAAGAGAAAATATAACCGCGGGGAAAAATTTTAGTATCGAAACTTTTTTATTTCTTTTATTACAGTAATAGCTGCTGCTATTAAAGTATACCTTGCATCTTTCTATAATCTTCCACTTTATGCTGTACTCTGTGGCACCTTCTTTCAAAGCCCAGACATGCTTGCTTAGAGTTGTGGCATTACATCTCTCTGAGATGTTGAATAAGGACGTGTTTATTAAAGTAGATTCTGGAGGGGTCGGCCATTACCCCCACATATTTCAGCACACTTGACTGTCCATTTCTTCCTGTTGCTGTTGCTGTTACTTCTGCCTCATAAACAACTGTTTCCATATTGCAGTGGCTGTTCACCAAACAAATTATGCAAGCTATGAACACATACAAGGTGCTGCGATGTTAGCGGAATGTCAACATGGAAAACAGTCTTTGTGTGTGGTAGATGTACATGTGCAATAAACACAAGAAATGTACAGAAAATAGACGCTGTCAAATGCATTTTACTTAGAAGCAGGTGATGAGAACAGGGTTCAGGAATCTGGGGCACACAGACAAAAGATTCAGTAAATGTTGGGCAATCCTTTTAGACAAATATGTCTGGTCCTCGCTAAGTTACAAAACGGGCAATAAAAATAAAAACCTTAATGATGATGATGCTGTTTCAGTAATTATATAATCTGATTTAGATTTACATTAAGGTGACGATTACACTGCAATTTGAAATAATTATTCATCTTTACCATCAACACATTGATATGAGAGAAATGGTAAAATAATATAAATTTTATCAACAGAATTATACATTTCATGGGATGCATACACAGTAAAATTTGAAACCAGACATTGTGATATCACAGTGATATGTTTTCCCTCCTATAAAAAAATGTTTAAGAGTATATATAGTACATTCCTGAGAGAATAATTTGCCACAGATATCACAGTGATACAGTTTGTCTCCATTCTGAGTGGACTTATGATTAGTTAAATATTTTCTTACACTGAATGATTTACTGCAGATATCACAGTGCTATGGTTTCTCTCTTGTGTGAATATATTTGTGTCTCTTAAAGTTACTTTTATGAGAGAATGATTTACCACAGATATCACAGCAATATAGTTCTTCTCATGTATGGATGCGTTTGTGATCAGTTAAATATTTTCCTACACAGAATGATTTACCACAGATATCACAGTGATATGGTTTCTCTCCTGTGTGAATGTATTTGTGCCTATTTAAGTCACTTTTTTGAGAGAATGATTTTCCACAGATATCACAAGAATATGGTTTCTCACCTGTATGAATATATTTGTGTCTATTTAAGTCACTTTTCTGAAGGAACGATTTTCCACAGATATCACAAGAATATGGTTTCTCTGCTGTGTGAATGTATCTATGAGAGGTTAAACTGCCTTGAGAAAAAAATGATTTACCACAAATATCACAGGGATATAGCTTCTCTCCTGTATGAGTGCCTTCATGCTGAGATAAATTTCTTTTACGAGAGAATGCCATACCACAGATATTACATGGATATGGTTTCTCTCCTGTATGAATGAATTTATGAGAGTTTAAAGAACTCAAATGAGAGAATGATTTACCACAAATATCACAGTCATATGGTTTCTCTCCTGTATGTGTGTATTTGTGAGAGGTAAGGTTACTCTTTTGAGAGAATGATTTACCACATATATCACAGTGATATGCTCTCTCTCCTGTATGAATGTATTTGTGAGAGGTAAGGTTACATTTTTGAGAGAATGATTTACCACAAACATCACAGTGATATGGTTTCTCATTAGTATGAGTAAGTTTATGGGCAGTTAAATTACTTTTGATTACAAAGGATTTACTACAGATATTGCAGTGATATGGTTTATCTCCTGTATGAATGGATTTGTGATAAGTAAGGCTACTCTTATAAGAGAATGATTTACCACAAATATCACACTGATGTGGCCTCTCATTGGTATGAGTAAGTTCATGGGCAGTTAAATAACTTCTTAGTACAAAGGATTTACTACAGATATTACAGTGATATGGTTTATCTCCTGTATGAATGTATTTGTGAGAGGTAAGGTTACCTTTTTGAGAAAATGATTTACCACATATATCACACTGATATGGCCTCTCATTGCTATGAGTAAATTCATGAGCAGTTAAATTACTTTTGATTACAAAGGATTTATCACAAATATCACACTGATATGGTTTCTTACCCGTATGAATGGCTTTGTGATAAGTAAGACCACTCCTCTGAGAGAATGATTTACCACATATACCACACTGATATGGCCTCTCATTAATATGATTAATTTCATGGGCAGTTAAATAACTTTTGATTACAAAGGATTTATCACAAATATTGCAGTGATATGGTTTATCTCCTGTATGAATGGATTTGTGATATGTAAGGGTATTCTTATGAGAAAATGATTTACCACAAATATCACACTGATATGGTTTCTGTCCTGTATGAATGGATTTATGAGAAGTAAGGCCACTCTTTTGAGAGAATGATTTACCACAGATATCACAGTGATATGCTCTCTCTCCTGTATGCGTGTATTTGTGAGAAGTAAGATTACTTTTCCGCAAGAAAGACTTTCCACAGATATCACAGTGGTATTGCTTTCCACCAGCATGAATACGTTTGTGAACAGTGAGATTTCCCTTACTAGATAAAGACTTTTTACAGATATCACATTCATATGAAAATGCTTCTTTTTCTCTTATCATCTCTTGAGGATTCATTATTGTTCTCCAGTATACAAGCAAAGAATGTATTTTTTTCTTTCTTCTTCATATATTTTTCTGTTCATTCCAAAAGTTCTACAGCTATAATCACAGCAAATCTGATCTTTGTGAATATCTGAAGGTAATATAAACACCTTTGCAGATTTTTCCAAGTATATATTCCTGGCAATGAGGGAAATAAATGTTGCTATTAATTCAGAAGAAATATTTCAGTTATTTACCATAGATATGTTATCGAAACAGGGTCATATCTATTATTTATAATATCTTCTATTAGTCTTCAAATGATGATCAATATTCATGATGTATCTGATGTAAAAACTCCTTTATCACACTATCATCCCATATTCTGAAATGATACAGAAACAGTAGAAGATATAGGAAACACTTAAAAAGCAAAGAACAATAGAAAATATAACTACATTTTCATCATGATAAACTGTGGATATAAGCTTTTACCCCAATAATTAGTGTTTAAAATTTCTTTTGTCATTAAAATTATATTATACATCCTTGTATAATGTCCACATATACACTGACTTCAGCTCTTCAACCTTCTGATATTATGCAAAATGGTAAACTACAAAATATTGGACAATAACGTTGTACTATCTTAGGAAACATAAGTCGCTGATGTGTAACCCCAGGTCTATAAATGGAATTAATTGGTTAGATGTATGAGAGCAATCAAGACCATTGCAACGGAAAAAAAAGAAAAACGTGGGAGACGAGGTCCGGAAGGGGAATTTCTTAGGTTCCGTCCCACCTCTACACCCTCCGTTTTCCGCAGAAAGAAGGTATCTCCGACTGTTCACGAGGTCAATTGCATACAAAAAGGGAAAATATAACCGCGGGAATAAATTATTTTGTATCGAAATCGGGTCTGGTGTGAAACTACCAAAGAAATACTGCAGTCACATCATAAATGCGTATTTACGATTTAAATTATTCGTTACTTTTCTAGTTAAAGTTATTTGTTAATTGTCTACAAAAACGTGTATTTGTTTTATCTTCGCAGTATCATCGGCCCCTTATTGCAGTCAGCTATTTCTGTTTTATGATATCGCAGATTATTTATTCACAGGAGTAAAAACTATTAACGTGGATCAGTTTGAGAGAATAAACAGCTAATAGACATATGTAGCAAGTGATAACTTTGTGATAAAACAATAGACGGCTTTGAATGGGGACAATAAGCAAATGGAATATCTACTGTAATAAAAGAAATAAAAAATTTGGTGCTTTCCGTGGCAATACCAAGTAAAAACCAATTCAGATTTTATTCGCCTAATTAAAGAAGTTTACCGGAGTACGAAATTTATATCGATATCTAGACTAGCAATATTTAAAAACGTATTATATCTTACCTCTTATCAGAAATAAATCCAGGTTAATGCGAATTAACGATAATTAACACAAAGGAGCGATCCCTCGGGAAACATACTCAAATGACACTTCAAAAAAATCGACACGGAAATTCAACGAAACGAACTAAAAGTCCGACTGTTGTATACCTTGTACTATTACACATTTGTCTGATGCTAAAACTGAAGTTGTATATTCTGTTTTTTATTGATATAATTACTTTCTGAAAATGAATTGTAATAAATGAAATCCGAATGATGACAAAAGATAGAAATCTAGAAATTGACTGCTGTTGCTACTGTGAAGGACGGAGGCGAATACTGTATCTTATTTACAATGCTTTTGATTTGTAAGAATATAATAAATATTATTATTCCTTAAGGAAGAAGCTATGATGGTAAACTCGTCACTTATAACTTACTTCTAAGTATTTATCATCATGCATAACTCTTAATTTAGGCTGCGTAAATGTTATAACGAATTATACACATGAAGTCCTTGAACGTGCGTTTAATGCGTGCATGTATACTTTTATTTGTTTCAGTCACGTGACTGTGGCCATGCCGGAGCACCGCCTTTAGTCGAGCAAATCGACCCCAGGACTTATTCTTTGTAAGCCTAGTACTTATTCTATCGATCACTTTTCCCGAACCGCTAAGTTACGGGGACGTAAACACAACAGCATCGGTTGTCAAGGGATGATAGGGGGGACAAACACACACATACAAACATATACGCACACACATACATATATATATATATATACATATATACGACGGACTTCTTTCAGTTTCCGTCTACCAAATCCACTCACAAGGCTTTGGTCGGCCCGAGGCTATAGCAGAAGACACTTGCCCAAGATGCCACGCAATGGAACTGAACCCGGGACCATGTGGTTGGTAAGCTAGCTACTTACCACACAGCCACTCCTACGCCTATGTTTGTATGTACTTAAGAATGTGCGTGTCTATTTCTGTATGTACGTACACGTATTGTAGATCAGTTTGGAGAAATGTAACATTCCTCATACATTGATCAAGTGTGTGAATTCTATAGTTTATGTTTGTGTCCCGAGCACAAGATTTGTTTGGATGGTCTGCATATAAAATGAGATAAAAATAATTAAAGAGTAAAAAAACTTTATTTTCCTTTCAGTTTATTAAATTTATTCATAAAATTAATGAGATCCTCTACGCTGATTGCAAGAGAAATGACATACCTAGATATTACATGGATATGGTTTCTCTCCTGTTTGAATGGATTTGTGAGAGGTAAGGTTACCTTTTTGAGAGAATGATTTACCACAGATATCACACTGATATGGTTTCTCTCCTGTATGAATATATTTGTGAGAAGTAAGGCCACTCTTTTGAGAGAATGATTTACCACAAATATCATACTGATATGGTTTCTGTACTCTATGAATGGATTTGTGAGAGGTAAGGTTACCTTTTTGAGAGAATGATTTACCACAAATATCACACTGATATGGTTTGTCTCCTGTATGAATGGATTTGTGATAAGTAAGTCTACTCTTATGAGAAAATGATTTACCACAAATATCACAGTGATATGGTTTCTCTTGTGTATGAATGGATTTGTGAGAAGTAAGGGTACTTTTTTGAGAGAATGATTTACCACAAATATCGCAGCGATATGGTTTCTCTCCTGTATGAATGTATTTGTGAGAAGTAAGGCCATTCTTTTGAGAAAATGATTTACCACAAATATCACACTGATACGGTTTCTCTCCTGTATGAGTGTATTTGTGATAAATAAGGGTACTTTTTTGAGAGAATGATTTACCACAGATATCACACTGATATGGCCTCTCATTAGTATAAGTAAATTCATGAACAGTTAATTCACTTTTGACTACAAAGGATTTATCACAAATATTGCAGTGATATGGTTTATCTCCTGTATGAATGTATTTGTGATAAGTAAGTCTATGCTTATGAGAGAATGATTTACCACAAATATCACAGTGATATGGTTTGTCTCCTGTATGAATGGATATGTGAGAGGTAAGGTGACCATTTAGAGAGAATGATTTACCACAAATATCACACCGATATGGTTTCTCTCCTGTATGAATGGATATGTGAGAGGTAAGGTTACTCCTATGAGAGAATGATTTACCACAAATATCACACTGATATGGCCTCTCATTAGTATGAGTAAATTCATGAGTACTTAATTTACTTTTGACTACAAAGGATTTATCACAAATATTGCAGTGATATGGTTTCTGTCCTGTATGAATGTATTTGTGATAAGTAAGGCTATTCTTATGAGAGAATGATTTACCACAAATATCACAGTGATATGGTTTCTGTCCTGTATGAATGGATTTATGAGAGGTAAGGTTACTTTTTTGAGAGAATGATTTACCACAAATATCACACTGATATGGTTTGTCTCCAGTATGAGCGTATTTGTGAGAAGTAAGATTACTTTTCCGCAAGAAGGACTTTCCACAGATATCACAGTGGTATTGCTTTCCACCAGCATGAATACGTTTGTGAAGAGTGAGATTTCTTTTACTAGATACATACTTTTTACAGATATCACATTCGTATGATAATGCTTCTTTTTCTCTTATCATCTCTTGAGGATTCATAATTGTTCTCCAGTATACAAGCACAAAATGTATTTTTTTCTTTCTTCTTTATATATTTATTTGCTGATTCAAATACTTCTACAGCTATAATCACAGCAACTCTGATCTTCGCGAATATCTGAAGGTAATACAAACACCTTTGCAGATTTTTCCAAGTGTATATTCCTGGCAACGAGGAAAATAAATGTTGCTATTAATATGGAAGAAATATTTAAGTTATTTACCATAGATATGTTACAGAATCAGGGTTATATCTATTATTTATAATATCTTCTATTCGTCTTCAAATGATGATCAATATTCATGATGTATCTGATGTAAAAACTCCTTTATCACACTAACATCCCATATTCTGAAATGATACAGAAACAGTAGAAGATATAGGAAATACTTAAAAAGCAGAGATTCAACAATAGAAAATATAACTA
>NC_069009.1:1440834-1445804 GCF_001194135.2 Octopus bimaculoides
TGAAAGGGGGCACATTTCGCCCCTGGAAGCGGTCTACTGGTATAACATGTGTCCCCGATCCGGACAAGCGGAAGAGTCTGTGCCGCACGGAGCAGTGTTCAAGTATGAATGGAAGCATCCCAGTAGGACGCCGGAGTTCTGCGAGGAAGAGAAGGGACCCGCCGGCGTGAAAGTAGGGGGGGGAAGTTTGGGTCAAGCCGCCGAAGGCACGCTGCACATCACAATAGGGCAGGGGAACAGTGACAGCGGTCAATTCCAGAAACAATGTACCCGTGGATCTGCGAAGGATAACCACTTCGTCGGATGAAGAGCCCGATGGAAACGTGGCACCTGGCTTGAGAAGATTTCGACGCGTAAGACGCCCGCCCGGTTGGATGGCGGACTTCGAATTGGAGTAGGGGTGAACGAGATCTTTAAGATCAGGGTGGCGTGTGGTATGACGTCAGTGACTCGGGAGGCTGACCGGAAGAGGAAAAAGGGCAGAGGGAGCCTCGATTGGGATTCGTGCCCTCTTTCGAACGGGGTCGTGGTCAGGAGAGAACGTGATAATAGACGGTCTAGGTTTGGAAGAAGCAGCAAGCTTCGATGATCGGACACCGCAAGGCCGACTCGCAGTCGACGAAAGGAAAACCGAGGTAGGGCGATTACATTTACTCGCACGCATACACCACAACCCATTATTCATATTTTATTTCTTGCAATTCACAATTTCAAAAAGTAAATATACCAATAAAAAAAAAAAATTGAAAACTGTCCATCTTAGTTTTAACATTCGACAGAAGTCATAAGTATCCGGATTATAGTTCGTTTCGTTGACGTTCCATGTCAGCTTTTTGATGTGTCCAACGGGAGATCGTTTCTTTATGTAAAGTTCATTCACATTAAACGGCGGTTCGTATTTCATAACGGGTAAGATATAATAGATGTTTTAAATTTAATAAAAGACTATGAATCTGACAGATAGGAAACTCCAGGCAGTAGTGAAAGTTTTAAATGTAGACATTACACAAAGTTGTATAATATAATTTTAATAGCAAAAGAAATTTTAAAGACAAATTATTGGGGTAAAACGATTATATCCACAGTTTATCGTTATGAAAATGTAGTTATATTTTCTATTGTTGAATCTCTGCTTTTTAAGTATTTCCTATATTTTCTACTGTTTCTGTATCATTTCAGAATATGGGATGTTAGTGTGCTAAAGGCGTTTTTACATCAGATACATCATGAATATTGATCATCATTTGAAGACTAATAGAAGATATTATAAATAATAGATATAACCCTGTTTCGATAACATATCTATGGTAAATAACTGAAATATTTCTTCCGAATTAATAGCAACATATATTTTCCTCGTTGCCAGGAATATACACTTGGAAAAATCTGCAAAGGTGTTTGTATTACCTTCAGATATTCGCGAAGATCAGAGTTGCTGTGGTTATAGCTGTAGAAGTATTTGAATCAGCAAATAAATATATAAAGAAGAAAGAAAAAAATACATTTTGTGCTTGTATACTGGAGAACAATTATGAATCCTCAAGAGATGATAAGAGAAAAAGAAGCATTATCATACGAATGTGATATCTGTAAAAAGTCTTTATCTAGTAAAAGAAATCTCACTCTTCACAAACGTATTCATGCTGGTGGAAAGCAATACCACTGTGATATCTGTGGAAAGTCTTTTTTGCACAAAAGTAACCTTACTTCTCACAAATACACTCATACTGGAGAGAAACCATATTCTTGTGATATCTGTGGTAAATCGTTCTCTCAAAAAAGTACCCTTATTTATCACAAATCCATTCATACAGGAGAGAAACCATATCAGTGTGATATTTGTGGTAAATCATTCTCTCAAAAAAATACCCTTACTTATCACAAATCCATTCATACACAAGAGAAACCATATTCTTGTGATATCTGTGGTGAATCATTCTCTCAAAGAAAAACCCTTGCTTGTCACAAATCCATTCATACTGGAGATAAACCATATCACTGTGATGTTTGTGGTAAATCATTCTCTCAAAAATGTAACCTTACCTCTCACAAACGCACTCATACTGGAGAGAAACCATATTCTTGTGATATCTGTGGTAAATCATTCTCTCAAAGAAAAACCCTTGCTTGTCACAAAACCATTCATACACAAGAGAAACCATATCACTGTGATATTTGTGGTAAATCATTCTCTCATAAGAATAGCCTTACTTCTCACAAATCCATTCATACACAAGAGAAACCATATCACTGTCATATTTGTGGTAAATCATACACTCAAAAAAGTAACCTTACCTCTCACAAATCCATTCATACAGGAGATAAACCATATCACTGCAATATTTGTGATAAATCCTTTGTAGTCAAAAGTTATTTAACTGTTCATGGACGTACTCATACTAATGAGAGGCCATATCAGTGTGATATTTGTGGTAAATCATTCTCTCAGAGGAGTGGTCTTACTCATCACAAATACACTCATACAGGAGAGAAACCATATCAGTGTGATTTCTGTGATAAATCCTTCGTAGTAAGAAATAATTTAACTGCCCATGAACTTACTCATACTAAAGAGAGGTCACATCAGTGTGATATTTGTGGCAAATCATTCTCTCAAAAAGGTAACCTTACCTCTCACAAATACATTCATACAGGAGAGAAACCATATCACTGCAATATTTGTGGTAAATCCTTTGTACTAAGAAATAATTTAACTGCTCATGAACTTACTCATACCAATGAGAGGCCACATCAGTGTGATATTTGTGGTAAATCATTCTCTCATAAGAGTAGCCTTACTTATCACAAATCCACTCATACAGGAGAGAAACCATATCACTGCAATATCTGTAGTAAATCCTTTGTAATCAAAAGTAATTTAACTGCTCATGAATTTACTCATACTAATGAGAGGCCATATCACTGTGATGTTTGTGGTAAATCATTCTCTCAAAAATGTAACCTTACCTCTCACAAATACATTCATACAGGAGAGAAACCGTATCAGTGTGAAATTTGTGGTAAATCATTCCTTTATTCGAAGTCTTTAACCGACCATAAAGGCACTCACACAGGAGAGAAACCATATTTCTGTGATATCTGTGGTAAATCATTTTCTTCTCAAAGTAATTTAACTTCTCATAAATACATTCACACAGGAGAGAAACTATATTCCTGTGATATCTGTGGTAAATCATTCTGTGTAAGAAAATATTTAACTAATCACAAACTCATTCATACACAAGAGAAACCATATTGCTGCGATATCTGTGGTAAATCGTTTTCTCAAAAGTATTACTTAAATAGACACAAATACATTCATACAGGAGAGAAACCATATTCTTGCGATGTCTGTGGTAAATCATTCAGTGTAAAAAAATATTTAACTGATCACAAACGCATCCATACACGAAAGAAACCATAGCCGTGTGATATCTGCAGTAAACCATTCTGTCTAAGAAAAGATTTAACTAATCGCAAATCCACTCATACTGGAGAGAAATTTATATCACTGTGATGTCTGTGGCAAATCATTACGAGGAACATGGCATATATACTCATAAACGTTTTCTTACAAGAGACAAGACCTATCACTGTGGTATCTGTGGTAAATCATTCTCTGTGGAACAGTATTTAACTAATCACAAATACATTCATACAGGAAAAAAAAACCCAGACAATATCACTGTGATAAGTCATTCTCTTGTAATCACTGAACTAGACAAAAACATATTCATACAGGATAAAATTCTATGACTGTGTTATCTATGCTAAATCATTCTCTCAATACTGTACCTTAATTAAACATATTTATTCATGTTGATCAATAACAATATAATAAAATAGATGTCCTGGTGAATAAAATACAGCAATTATATTATTTTTTATGAAGGAGATTCATTTTTTTACATTTTCCTCATTTGCATCAACTCACTAATTATGATGTGTGTTTTTCATTTAAGCAATTTTAATTACATTAATTTGTCCTGTTTTCTTGTCATCATCATCGTTTAACGTCCGCTTTCCATGCTAGCATGGGTTGGACGATTTGACTGAGGATTGGTGAAACCGGATGGCTACACCAGGCTCCAATCTGATTTGGCAGAGTTTCTACAGCTGGATGCCCTTCCTAACGCCTATAGTGAAAAAACATCCCTGCTCAACCCATGAAATGGATGACACAGCATACTTATTTTTTACTAAATCATGCTGTAGAGCAGATTTTCGTTGTCTTATTCCTGCCAGGCACCAAGCTGGTATTTATGTTGGACAATATCACTGTGATAAGTCATTCGCTTGTAATCACTAAACTAAACATTTTTATGACTGTGGTATCTATGCTAAATCACTCTCAATAATGTACCTTAACTAAACATATTTATTGATATTGATCAATAACAATATCAATGATGAAATAAATGAGATGATTATCATTTAATATCCATTGTCCATACTGGCATGGGTTGGACAGTTTGAGCAGGGTTGGCAAGCCGGAAGTCTGCACCAGACTCTATTCTGAAAGTGTCATGGGTGCTTTTACATGCCACCAGCATAGGTGCCATTTGAGTGACACCAGTATCTGCCACAACTGTGATTTATACTTGTCATATATTTCATTAACCCATTACCTCCCATAATTCTATTAACTGGAATTTTTTCTTATGAAACTTTGATTTCTAGCATAAAACAGCCTTAGAAACACGCTGGAATGATCAAAATAACATTTATGTTGAATGCTGGAAATTCTTCCAGAATTGCTAAACTGGTATTTTATTGTTTAATAAAATGTTACAAAACGGAAATTATAAAGGCTCATTCGTTATAATCCCCTAATGTCTACAAAAATTGCTCAAGTGTAATCACAAGCTCCGTCTTTTACTCATAAAACATAATTTACAATCTCCCAAAATTCTAAACTGATATTTGATCTGTTTGAAATGTTATAAAACGGCAATTAAGTCAGTTTAATT
>NC_069009.1:1446227-1453328 GCF_001194135.2 Octopus bimaculoides
TTATGAAATTTGTAATTTTTAAGTGATCTCATGAGATCACTGGTAGGTAATGGGTTAACGAGAGAGTGAAAGATGGTAGATACAAAAATGTTTATTGATCACTACAATTGCTTTAACCCATCTAGCATCAATCCGTCATGGGTGGGGTACCGGACAGTTTATGAGTACCTATTGGTGTAAATGTGTCTCTTAGGGTGATTACAAGATACAGGGGTTGGACAAAATAATGGAAGCATCATAGCATCATAATTTTGAAATATCTATAAAACCATCAAAAGCTGGTTTATTTTTATATTTTTTGATTTATTATTAGTGTTGCTTAATATGTTTTGCTAAAATTGCTGGATTTTTTTCAGATATCATCAGAAAAAGATAATTAAAATTCATTAAAATGACAGATCTATAGGACTTTCAAAGAGGTCAAATTGTTGGTGCTTGTATGGCAGTTGCTAGCATAACGAAAACAGCCGAAATGTTTGGTGCATCAGGCAGTACTGTCTCAAAAGTAATGACAGTCTTTGAGAAAGAGGGTAAAACCTCCTCATTGAAACAAAACTCTGTAAGAAAACCCAAACTTTCAGATAGGGACTGTTGGACTCATGCGAATTGTTAGAAAGTATCACAAAAGTATAGCTCCCAATGTTACTGTAGAGCTTAATGACCACCTCGAGAACCCAGTTTCCACAAAAACTGTTTGCCAGATACTGCACAAAGCCAGATTTCATGGGCGTGCTGCAATCAGAAAACCACTACTTTCAAAAACAAATGTTGCAAAGCATTTAGAGTGGAGTAAAAACCTACAGAATTGGTCCCTAGAGCAGTGGAAGAATGTTATTTTCTCAGATGAGTCATCCATTACCTTATTTCTGACCACTGGCTGAGTATACGTGTGGAGACAGCCAAAAGAAGCATTTGACAAAGACTGCCTTCTTCCAACTGTTAAACATGGAGGAGGATCTGTGATGATGGGTTGAGGGGCTATATCTTGGAAATCTGCAGGCCCATTGGTTTCCCTTCATGGCAGAATTAATAACAATCAGGATTATTTAAGCATTTTATCTGATCAAATTCATCCTATGGTTGCGGAACTGTTTCTGGAGGGAAATACAAACTTTTTTATGATGATAATGCACCAATTCACACAGCTGAAGTTCTTACTGAATGGCACGTGAAGTTGAACATTTTATCTGGCCACCACAGTCCCCAGATCTCAATATTATTGAACATTTATGGTGCATTTTAGAAAAACAAGTAAGGAGTTGATATCCTCCACCATCATCACTTCAAGAACTGGAAACTGTTTTAGCTGAAAAAGGGACGAAAATTCCTTTGGAAACAATTCAAACTTTGTACAAGTCTATACCTCATAGAATTCAAGTTGTAATTACTGCCAGAGGTGGTCCCATCTGATATTAAAATAAATTTGTTTGAAATTTTAAGGTGTTTCAATTATTTTGTCCAACACCTGTATATCTCATTAAAATACTGTCTCTTCTACACGATTTCTTCTTGGTATGTAAATACAAAAGCAACAACTTAAGCCATACAGCTTCATTATTATTGAAGATTAATGAAAATCAGATACATAAAGAAACAAATACAGTCGGACGCTGACACTCGTTGATGCTGCATCGAAGAGGCCAGGGAATAGAAGAAAGAAGACATGCACCCAACACCAGAGCTGAAGACACCTCCGAAAGGAGGGGGGGGCCACGTCAAAACGGTAGAGGAGTAAGGGCCGAAACCGGACGTGGTTCCTTCTGATGATGTCTTGAGCTAACTGGATCCTATAAAGGAGCTGTTGTGGTAGCAGACCACGAAACATAGTTGAAATTCCTTCCTACAATAACAAAATGTGTGTTTCTGAAGTAAGAAGTTTGCTTCCCAATCACGGAGTTCCAGTTACAGCCCCATTTTGTAGCATACTAAGTGTCTTGTGTGTACTCAAGCTGAGTACATATTTTCTATCATTATATAATATATGTAAGATGAATATTTTATATACACTGGTTTCTGTATACATCCTTTCATCATAATGTCTAGTTTGAAATTTTACTATGTATGAATCTCAGACATAGTACGAGAATAAATAAGGCAAGGACCGCTTTTCACCTGTGAAAAAAAGTATGGAGTGCAAGTGTAATTTCAATAAAGAACAAAATAAGAATTTTTAACACTAACGTAAAAGCGGTGTTATTGTTTGGGGCTGAGACATAGCGAAAAACAGTTAAGTCAATTAAGCAAATACAATCATTCATCAAGAGGTGCTTGTGTAGTATACTTAAAATCAGATGGCCCGAACACATAAGCAATATGGAGCTATGGCAAAGAACGAATCAAGTTTCGATTAGGGAGCAAATATTTAAGAAAAAGTGGAAGTGGATTATTAGCACAATTAGAAAGAACACACCAAATGTAGCGAAAAGTGCTTTACAGTGGAATCCGGATGGATATAGAAAGAGGGGTAGGCTTAAGAACTCGTGGCGTAGATCAACACAAAAGGAAATAGAGAAAGGGGGACATTCATGGCAGAGTATAAGTACAGAAGCGAAAAATTATGCGACATGGAATTCAATTATAAGTGGCCTATACTCCACGTTGGAGAGTTAAAGACAAGAAAGAAAAAAAAATGAATCTCATGAATGGAATAATACTGTTGATAAAATTTATATAATTTTATCATTTATTGCATTCATAATCAATGTGTTGATGGTGAAGATGAATATTCATTAAAAAATTGCAGTGTAACCCTGGCTGAATTTATGAATAGATATTTTTATTACCACGACACGACAAACACACATACACACCCTCTCAGCATTTGATAGCATCTATTTTCTGTACAGTTCTTGTGTTTATTGCACATGTACATCTACCACACAAAGAATTTTCCACGTTGACATTCCTCTAATATTGCTGAACCTCTTCTGTGGCCATAGCTTGCACCAGGTGCACCTTATGGAGTTTCTACCTGTGGTGTTATTGTATGGGGCTGAGACATGGTGAACAACAGTTAAGTCAAATAAGCAAATACAATCATTCATCAACAGGTCATAGAATTTTATCCTGTATGAATATGTTTTTGTCTAGTTCAGTGATTACAAGAGAATGACTTATCACGGTGATATTGTCTGTATTTTCTTTTCCTGTATGAATGTATTTGTGATTAGTTAAATACTGTTCCACAGAGAATGATTTACCACAGATACCACAGTGATAGGTCTTGTCTCTTGTAAGAAAACGTTTATGAGTATATGTGCCATGTTCCTCGTAATGATTTGCCACAGACATCACAGTGATATAAATTTCTCTCCAGTATGAGTGGATTTGCGATTAGTTAAATCTTTTCTTACACAAAATGGTTTACTGCAGATATCACACGGCTATGATTTCTTTCGTGTATGGATGCGTTTGTGATCAGTTAAATATTTTTTTACACTGAATGATTTACCACAGACATCGCAAGAATATGGTTTCTCTCTTGTATGAATGGATTTGTGTCTATTTACGTAACACTTTTGAGAGAACGATCTGCCACAGATATCGCAGCAATATGGTTTCTCTTGTGTATGAATGCGTTTGTGATCAGTTAAATATTTTCTTACACAGAATGATTTACCACAGATATCACAGGAATATAGTTTCTCTCCTGTGTGAATGTATTTATGAGAAGTTAAATTACTTTGAGAAGAAAATGATTTACCACAGATATCACAGAAATATGGTTTCTCTCCTGTGTGAGTGCCTTTATGCACATATAGACTTCTTTTTAGAGAGAACGATTTTCCACAGATATCACAGGGATATGGTTTCAGTCCTGTGTGAAAGTATTTATGATCGGTTAAACACTTCGAATTAGAGAATGATTTACCACAAATATCACACTGATATGGTTTCTCTCCTGTGTGAGTGTATTTGTGATCAGTAAGTCTACTTCTTTGAAAGAATGATTTACCACAGATATCACAATGATATGGCCTCTCATTAGTATGAGTAAGTTGATGAGCAGTTAAATAACTTCTTAGTACAAAGGATTTACCACAAATATCGCAGTGAAACGGTCTCTCTCCTGTATGAACGGATTTATGATAAGCAAGGCCACAGTTTTGAGAGTATGATTTACCACAAATATCACAATGATATGGTTTCTCTCCTGTATGAACGGACTTGTGAGAAGAAAGGTAACTTTTTTGAGAGAATGATTTACCACAAATATCACACTGATGTGGCTTCTCACGAGTATGTGTAAGTTTGTGAATAGTTAAATAACTTCTAAATGAAAAGAATTTAACACAGATATCACACTGATATGGTTTCTCTCCTGTGTGACTATATTTGTGAGAATTTAGGTGACTCTTTTGAGAGAATGATTTACCACAAATATCACACTGATGTGGTTTCTCACGAGTATGTGTAAGTTTGTGCGTAATTAAATAACTTCTTAATGAAAAGGATTTAACACAGATATCACACTGATATGGTTTCTCTCCTGTGTGAATGTATTTGTGAAAAGTAAGGCTACTTTTTTGAGAGAATGATTTACCACAAAGATCGCAGTGATGTGGTTTCTCACGAGTATGTGTAAGTTTATGAGCAGTTAAATAACTTCGTAGTGAAAAGGATTTATCACAGATATCACACTGATATGGTTTCTCTCCTGTATGAATGTATTTGTGAGAGGTAAGGCCACTCTTTTGAGAGAATGATTTACCACAAATATCACAGTGATATGGTTTATCTTCTGTATGAATGGATTTGTGAGAAGCAAGGGTACTTTTACGAGAGAATGATTTATCACAAATATCACAGTGATATTGCTTTGTACCTGAATGAACACAATTGTGAATAGTGAGATTTCCCTTATTACAGAAAGACATTTTGCAGATATCACATTGGTGTGATGAATTTTCTCTTTCTTTTGTCATCTCCACACGATTCATTATTGTTCTCTAGTATACAAGTACAAAATATATTTTTCCTTTCTTCTTTATATATTTATTTGCTGATTCAAATACTTCTACAGCTATAATCACAGCAAATCTGATCTTTGTGAATATCTGAAGGTAATACAAACACGTTTGTGTATTCTTCCGAGTTCAAGCAGAACGTGAAATACTTCAGTAAATATATTCCAGGCAATGAGGAAAACAAATGTTGCTATTAATTCAGAAATAATATTTCACAGTTTTTCACCATAGATATATTACGTAAACAGGGTTTAACATCTCATATTCTGAAATGATACAGAAAGAGTAGACGATATAGGAAATACTTAAAAAGCAGAGGTTCAGCAATAGAAAATATAACTACATTTTCATAATGATAAACTGTGGATATAATCGTTTTACCCCAATAATTAGTCTTTAAAATTTCTTTTGTTATTAAAATTGTATTATACAACCATAGGCGCAGGAGCGGCTGTGTGGTAAGTAGCTTGCTCACCAGCCGCATGGTTCCGGGTTCATTCCCACTGTATGGCACCTTGGGCAAGTGTCTTCTACTATAGCCTCGGGCCGACCAAAGCCTTGTGAGTGGATTTGGTAGACGCAAACTGAAAGAAGCCCGTCGTATATATATATATATATATATATATATATATATGTTTGTGTGTCTGTGTTTGTCCCCCCAACATCGCTTGACAACCGATGCTGGTGTGTTTACGTCCCCCGTAACTTAGCGGTTCGGCAAAAAGAGACCGATAGAATAAGTCCTAGGCTTACAAAAGCATAAGTCCTGGGGTCGGTTTCCTCGACTAAAGGTGGTGCTCCAGCATGGCCGCAGTCAAATGACTGAAACAAGTAAAAGAGTAAAAGAGACACAAACGAAATTGAAATTTTGTAGCGAAAGTAACGGCTTTTGTTGTTCTGGAATTGCTTACAAACACCTTACATTCTGCAAATTCTCTTAAATATTTAACATTACCCAGCCCCTATTTACAAAACTTGCCACTCATGGACTGCCATTTTTTGTCACCGGGTCAAACGCTTTGACAGGTCAAACGCTTGGCATAATTCATGAAGTTTTCTGGAGAATAGAATTGATTTCGCTCTCAGACTAGCAACATTTAAAACTTTTACTACTGCCTGGAGTTTCCTATTAGCCAGATACATAGTCTTTTTATCAAAAATAAAATATTATACCTTACCTGTCATACGAATCGGTGTTTAATGTGAAATAACCTGAACTACACAAATAAGCGATCTACTGTAAATAGAATTTGAAGACACTTCAAAAAGCCGACACGGAACGTCAACGAAACGAACTAAAATTAGGATTCTTTTTTTTATACTTCACAATACGACTCTTTTGTCGGATGTTAAAACTAAGATGGCTAGTTATTTAATGTTTTTATTGCTATAATTATTCTTTGAAAATGTGAATTGCAAGAAGAAGAAAAAATCCGAATAATGGCAAAATATACAAAGATATAAATACAAGACTATTTTCAAGTTTATTACTAATTCTACGCTATTGTGGCACTGAACCCCAAAGATAAACCGACACAGCTTGTCAGACAGCGATGGGGATGAGGTGGAGGTCGGGGGAAGACAGAAAGACACGTGTGTTACTCCCATCAGTGTTCGAAAACCATTGTTGGTTTGTTTACATTCCTGTGACTTAGTTCTAGAGCGAAAGAGTCCGATGGTATAACTTACCAGATTTAAAATATGTTCTGGTATTGCTTTGCTCAACGAAACCAAAGAGCTGATACTGCAGAATGGGCACAGTTTAATTATAGAATTAAGTAAAACATGTGAAGGTGCAATGGCCCAGAGGTTAGGGCAGCGGACTCGCGGTCATAAGATCGCTGTTTCGATTCCCAGACCGGACGTTGTGAGTATTTATTGACCGAAAACACCTAAAGCTCCACAATGCCCCGGCAGGGGATGCTGGCGAACCCTGCTGTACTCTTTCACCACAACTTTCTCTCACTCTTACTTCCTGTTTCTGTTGTGCCTGTAATTCAAAGGGTCAGCCTTGTCACACTCTGGGTCACGCTGAATATTCCCGAGAACTACGTTAAGGGTACACGTGTCTGTGGAGTGCTCAGCCACTTGCACGTTAATTGCACGTTAATTTTTACGGAAACCCACGTTTTCG
>NC_069009.1:1453338-1466729 GCF_001194135.2 Octopus bimaculoides
CTGGCGAACCCTGCTGTACTCTTTCACCACAACTTTCTCTCACTCTTACTTCCTGTTTCTGTTGTGCCTGTAATTCAAAGGGTCAGCCTTGTCACACTCTGGGTCACGCTGAATATTCCCGAGAACTACGTTAAGGGTACACGTGTCTGTGGAGTGCTCAGCCACTTGCACGTTAATTGCACGTTAATTTTTACGGAAACCCACGTTTTCGGCTATGGAGATTCCGATTCTGAAAAAGAAAAATTGTTAGTAAAATTTCAATTTAAAAAAAAAAACAAAAAAAAAAAGAAAACCCACCCCTCCCCTCCGCATTCTACGGCCTTCAAAGCAGGCTATGAACGTGCTAGAAACAACAGCCAAATCTCACACAAACTCTTTTTGGCACATACGTAGATACTCAGTATCGAATGCTTTGCTGTATGACCTATGACCGCGAGTCTGCTGCCCTAACCACTGGGCCATTGCGCCTCCACTGCTGGTAGAATACCCAATTATTAATACACAAGTGTTTTTTTATTGCCAAGTGATATAAATGGGTGAGAGGGTAAAGAATTATTTTACCATTAATTTATAGACAATAAAAAAATGGAGGGGATCAATAGGTGATATTCATCAACTTATAGACATTACGTTATGTCAATTTATTTATTTACGAAAAGGACAATTATAACAATATACATACATGTATGACATATTATACTTTACAGTCAAGTTTGCTTTAAGAATTGGTCTTCTATTCTTTTGAGGTATCATTCTAACCACATTTCCAACATAAATACCTGCTTGGTATTTATGTTGGAATAAATGAATACAACCATTAAAAGCTGCTGTATCATTCATAGCATGGGGTGAGCAGAAACGTGCTTGCATCATAGGTAGAGTAGGGCATTATACTTTTGAAAAGTATTTTCCACTATGTGGGTAGTAGCACAAAGACTGGAGGCGCAATGGCCCAGTGGTTAGGGTAGCAGACTCGCAGTCATAGGAACGCGGTTTCGATTCCCAGACCGGGCGTTGTGATTGTTTATTGAGCGAAAACACCTAAAAGCTCCACGAGGCTCCGGCAGGAGATGGTGGTGAAACCCTGCTGTACTCTTTCACCACAACTTTCTCTCACTCTTACTTCCTGTTCCTGTCGTGCCTGTAATTCAAAGGGTCAGCCTTGTCACACTCTGGGTCACGCTGAATATTCCCGAGAACTACGTTAAGGGTACACGTGTCTGTGGAGAGCTCAGCCACTTGCACGTTAATTTCACGAGCAGGCTGTTCCGTTGATCGGATCGACTGGAACCCTCGACGTCGTAAGCGACGGAGTGCCAACAACAGCACAAAGACTGCAGATCCTGGGACAGCCTAGCATGTCCAACAGAGAACAAATAATCTAATGTAACAATTGATACATTAGTGTCAAAATAATACTTCCACAAGAAAACAGAGCAAATGAAGAAAACGTAAAAAATGACTTGGTTTCATATAAATTAATACATTTGCTGTATTTTATTTATCATCTATTTTATCACCAATATTATTATTCATCAATATGAATAAGTATATGTTTAGTTAAGGTACATGATTGAAAGAATGCTTTAGCACAGATAACACAGTCATAAGAATCTTGTCCTGTATGAATATGTTTGTGTTCAGTTTATTATTCTTCTCTATGAGAGAATGACTTATCACAGATGTCACAGTAGTATGATTTCTCGGATCTATTTTAAAATGGGGGCCACATTTTTCACTAATGTTTTACGTAGTGTTTTTGGTACCGAAAGACTTTCAAACTTCGTATACTTATCTATTTTGTGTTATAGAACAGAAAAATATTTTTGTATTCGAATTTATTTCATGTAAAAAATTGTCTTATTTCGATAATTTCAACCAATCACTGACAAGTATTCAGTTGTTTACATTTACTCCTTTGGCTGATTAAGCGATGTAAAGCGTATTTAATCTCCATACCTTCGTTTTATTTGCTTTAACCCTAACCTTAGGGTTAGGGTTAGGGTTAATTGTTTCAGAATCGTTTGTTTATGTAGTTGGCACTTAATGTATATCGGCTGAATGGACGTCAGTGATTGGTTGAAATTACAGAAATACGACAACTTTAACATGGAATAACTTCTGGATTTCTTTTTTTTTTAAGAAGACTAAGAGAAAAAGATGTTTTATATGACACATTCTACCAGTGTTCCAAGTTTCAGTGTTTCGTTAATGAAAAATGTGGCCCCTGTTTTAAAAAAGATCCGATTTCTCTCCTGAATGAATGTATTTGTGTTGAGTTACCATAGATTGAACAGTTATATAGTTTCTCTCCTGTATGAATGCATTTCTGATTAGTTAAATATTGTTCCACAGAGAATGATTTACCACAGATATCACAATAAGTCTTCTCTTTTATTAGAAAATGTTTATAAGTATATATAGCACGTTCATGAGAGAACGACTTGCCACAGAGATCACAGCAATATAGTTTCTCTCTGGTATAAATGGACTTGTGGTTAGCAATATATGTTTTTACACAGAATGATTTACTGCAGATATTACAGTGCTATAGTTACTCTCCTTTACGAATGTATTTATCTATTTAAGTAACGTTTTAGAGAGAATGGTTTACCACAGATATCACAGTGATATGGTTTGTATTATGTATGAATCAGTTTGTGATCAGTTAAATATTTTCTTCCACAGAATGATTTACCACAGAAATCACAGGAATATGCTTTCTCTCCTGCATGAATGTATTTATGAGAGGTTAAATTGTCTCGAGAAGAAAATGATTTACCACAACAATCGCAGGCATATGGCTTCTCTCCTGTATGAGTGCGTTTGTGCACAGATAAATTACTTTTTTGAGAGAATGCTATACCACAGATATTACAGTGATATGGTTTCTCTCCTGTGTGAATGTATTTATGAGAAGTTAAAGAGCTTGAACAAGAGAATGACTTACCACAAATGTCACAGTCATATGGTTTCTCTCCTGTATGAGTGTATTTATGATAAGTAACATGACATTTTTGAAAGAATGATTTACCACAAATATCACACTGATATGGTTTCTCTCCTGTATGACTGGATTTGTGGTAAATAAGGCCACACTTTTGAGAGAATGATATACCACAGATATCACACTGATATGGTTTCTCTCCTGTATGAATAGATTTGTGAGAAGTAAGGCTACTTTTTTGAGAAAATGATTTTCCACAAATATCACACTGATATGGCTTCTCATTAGTATGAGAAAGTTTGTGAGTAGTCAAATAACTTCTTTGTGAAAAGGATTTGCCACAGATATCACAGTGATATGGTTTATCTTCTGTATGAATGAATTTGTGAGAAGTAAGGTTACATTTCTGAGAGAATGATTTACCACAGATATCACAGTGATATGGTTTCTCTCCTGTATGAATGTATTTGTGAGAGGTAAGGTGACATTTTTGAGAGAATGATTTACCACAGATATCACACTGATATGGTTTCTCTCCTGTATGAATGTATTTGTGAGAAGTAAGGTGACTTTTTTGAGAGAATGATTTACCACAGATATCACACTGATATGCTATCTCCCCAGTATGAATGGATTTGTGATGAGTGAGGCCACTCTTTTGAGAGAATGATTCACCACAAATATTGCAGTGATATGGCTTCTCATTAGTATGAGCGAGTTTGTGGGTAGTTAGATAACTTCTTTGTGAAAAGGATTTACCACAGATATCACAGTGATATGGTTTCTCTCCTGTATGGATATATTTGTGAGAAGTAAGACTAATTTTCTGAGAGAATGCCACTCCACATATATCGCAGTGATATGGTTTCTCTCCTGTATGAATGGATTTGTGAGAATTTAGGTGACCTTTCTGAGAAAATGATTTACCACAAATATCACAGTGATGTGGCTTCTCACGAGTATGAATATGTTTGTGAATAGTCAAATAACGTCTTAGTGGAAAAGATTTACCACAGATATCACAGTGATATGGTTTCTCTCCTGTATGAAGATATTTGTGAGAATTAAGGCTACTTTTTTGAGAGAAAGATTTACCACAAACATCGCAGTGATATGGCTTCTCACGAGTATGTGTAAGTTTGTGAGTAGTCAAATAACGTCTTAGTGAGAAGGATTTATCACAGTTTTCGCACTGATATGGTTTCTCTCCTGTATGAACGTATTTGTGAAAAGTAAGGCTACTTTTGTGAGAGAATGATTTACCACAGATATCACAGTGATATCGCTTCCCACCTGAATTAATACATTTGTGAGCAGTGAGATTTGCAGTATTAGAAAAAGTCTTTTTACAGATATCACATTCATATGATAATTTTTCTCTTTCTTTTATCATCTCCTGAGAATTCATTATTGTTCTGTAGTATAGAAACACAAGATATATTTTTGCTTTGTTCTTTGTATATTTCTTTCTCAATTCATATACAGTTACTTCTATATTTACAGCAGATCTGATCTTGAAAGTCTGAAGATGATACAAACACCTTTGCAAATTTCTCCAAGTTCAAACAAAATGTGATATACTTTTGGAAACATTCCTGACAATGAGGAAAACAGATGCTACTGTTAATTCAGAATAAATATTTCAGTTATTCACCATAGATATATAATATAAACAGGGTTATATTTATTATTTATAACATCTTCCATTTGTTTTCAAAAGATGATCCATATTCACGATGTATCTGACGTAAAAACTCTTTTATACGAGTAACATCAAATATTCTGAAATGATACAGAAACATAAGATATAAAAAATTCCCTAAAAAGCAAAGATTCAACAATAAAAAATATAACTCAGAACGTAGCGGCAGACGAAATACCGCTAAGCATTTTGCCTACGTGCTAACGTTTCTTATTCCTTTATTGTCCACAAGGGGCTAAACATAGAGGAGACAAACAAGGACAGACAAAGGGATTAAGTTGATTAGATCGACTCCAGTACGCAACTGGTACTTAATTTATCGACCCCGAAAGGATGAAAGGCAAAGTCGACCGGAATTTGAACTCAGAACGTAACGGCAAACGCAATACCGCCAAGCATTTCGCCCGGCGTGCTAACGTTTCTGCCAGCTCGCCGCCTTACTAGAGGAAGAAAACAAACTACATTTTCATAATGATGAACTGTGGATATAAACCTTAACCTGAAAGATTAGTCTTTAAATTTTATTTTCTCATTCAAATTATATCATACAACCTCGTGCAATGTCTACATATGCACAAAGTTCGACTCATCCACCTTCAGATATTATTTAACTTGCTAAACTACAGAATACGTGAATCATGAATACGTTTTTGTAATTTGAATTATTCCTGTCTTTGCTAATTTATGCCATTTACCGATTCTGTCTACTAATAGCTAAATCTTGTTTTCTCATAGAGGTATCACTGGTCAATGTTGCAGTCAGCTATTTGAATTTGACAGAATAAACTGCAAATACAGATGTTTAGCAAATGATGCCATTATAATAAAACAATAGACAGCTTTGAATGAACACGGTCAACAAATGGAATATCTAATATTATTAAAGAAATTTAAAATTAATTTGGTGGTTTTTGATGGCCGTGCCAAGAAAAATCCAGATTTTCTTCGCTTAATTAAAGAAGTTTACCGGACAAAAGAATTAATATCGATGTGAAAACTTTCACTATTGTCTGCAGTTTCGAATAAGCCAGGTTCATTAGGTTTTATTAAAAATAAAATATTACATCTTACCTCTTATGATAAATAAATCAGAATCGAATTACACAAAAGCACCAACTCGATCGAATATAATAAGTAGACTTTAGAAAAACTGACACGGAACGTCAACGAAACGAACTAAAACTCCGGCTATTGCAGACCTCGTATTAATACACATTTGTTGAATGCTAAAACTAAGGTGGAAAATTTTTAATGTGTTTTGTTACTATAATTACTTTTTGAAAATGTGAATTGTAATGAAACAAACTCTAAGAGAAACAAAAGTAGAAGCTGACTACTTATTTTCAAGTCTATTGCTACTTTTACGCTATCTTATTCTTTGTAAGCCTAATACTTATTCTGTCAGTCTCTTTTGCCGAACCGCGGGGACGTAAACACCAGCATCGGTTGTCAAGCGATGTTGGGGAGACAAACACAGACACACAAATATGTATACATATATACGACGGGCTTCTTTCAGTTTCCGCCTACCAAATACACTCAGAAGGCTTTGGTCGGACTGAGGCTATAGTAGAAGACACTTGCCCAAGGTGCCACGCAGTGGGACTGAACCGGGAACCATGTGGTTGGTAAGCAAGCTACTTACCGCACAGCCACACCTGCGCCTATATATATATATACATATATACGATAGGCTTCTTTCACTTTCATGTCTACCAAATCTACTCACAAGGCTTTGGTCGGCCCGAGGCTATAGTAGAAGACACTTGCCCAAGGTGCCACGCAGTGGGACTGAACCCGGAACCATGTGGTTGGTAAGCAAGCTACTTACCGCACAGCCACTCCTGAGCATGTCCAGCAGAGAATAATTGACCATGGCTAGAAACTGGAGTGTAATACATTAGTGTCAAAACAATATATCCACAAGAAAACAGAGCAAATGAATGTAATTAATATTGTTTGAATGAAAAACACACATCATAATTAGTGAATTGATGCAAATACGGAAAATGTGAAAAATGAATTTGTTTTGTAAAAAGTAATACGTTTGCTTTATTTTATTCACCAGGACATCTATTTTATCACTGGTATTGTTATCGATCAATATGAATAAATACATGTTTAGTTAGGGTACATGATTCAGAGAATGATTTAGCACAGATAACACAGTCATAACAATCTTGGGATCTTTTTTAAAACGGGGGCCACAAAACGAAGCTATGGCTTAATCAGCCAAAGAAGTAAATATAAACAACTGAATACTTATCGAAATAAGACAATTTTTTACATGAAATAAATTCGAATACAAAAATATTTTTCTGTTCTATAACACAAAATAGATAAGTATACGAAGTTTGAAAGTCTTTCGGTACCAAAAACACTACGTAAAAGATTAATGAAAAATGTGGCCCCCGTTTTAAAAAAGATCCCAATCTTGTCCTGTATGAATATGTTTGTGTGCAGTTTATTATTATGACTTATCACAGACGTCACAGTAGTATGATTTCTCTCCTGTATGAATGTATTTGTGTTGAGTTACCATAGATTAAACAGTTATATAGTTTCTCTCCTGTATGAATGCATTTCTGATTAGTTAAATATTGTTCCACAGAGAATGATTTACCTCAGGTATCACAGTAATAGAGTTTCTCTCCAGTATGAATACGTTTATAAGTATATAAAGCATATTCCTGAGAGAATGATTTGCTGCAGACATCAGTCACATAGTTTCCCTCCAATAAGAATGGACTTGTAATTAAATATTTTCTTACACAGAACGATTTACTGCAGATATTACAGTGCTATGGTTTGTCTCCTGTATGAATGTATTTGTGCCTATTTAAGTAACTTTTCTGAGAGAATGATTTACCACAGATATCGCAGCGATATGGCTTCTCACGCGTATGAACGCGTTTGTGTTTAGATAAATACTTTTTTTTACACAGAATGACTTACCACAGATATCACAAGAATACGGTTTCTCTGCTGTGTGAATGTATTTATGAGAAGTTAAACTGCTTCTGGAACAAAATGATTTACCACAGACATCACAGGCATATGGCTTCTCTCCTGTATGGGTGCCTTTGTGCACAGATAAAGTACTTTTTTGAGAGAATGCTATACTACAGATATTACAGTGATATGGTTTCTCTCCTGTGTGGATGTATTTATGAGAATTCAAAGTGCTCAAGTGAGAGAATGATTTACCACAGATATCACAGTGAAATGGTTTCTCTCCTGTATGAATGGATTTGTGATGAGTGAGGCCATTCTTTTGAGAGAATGATTTACCACAAATATTGCAGTGATATGGCTTCTCATGAGCATGAGTGAGTTTGTGAGTAGTTAAATAACTTCTTAATGAAAAGGATTTACCACAGATATCACAGTGATATGATTTCTGTCTTTTATGAATGGATTTGTCATAAGTATGGCAACACTTTTGACAGAACAATTAACCACAAATATCAGTGATAAGATTTCTCTCGAGAATGAATATATTTGTGAGAATTAAGGTTACCTTTTCGAGAGAATGATTTACCACAAATATCACACTGATATGGTTTCTCGTTAGTATGTATACGTTCATGAGCAATTAAATAACATCTTAGTGAAAAAGATTTACCACAAATATCACAGTGATATGGTTTCTCACTTGTATGAATGTATTTGTGTTTAGTAACATTAACGGGATTAGTGAATGATTTACCACAAATATCACAGTGATAAGGTTTCTCTCCAGTATGAATATTTTTGTGAGAGATAACGTAACTTCTTCGAAAAAATGATTTACCACAAATATCACACTGATATGGTTTGTCTCCAGAATGAATGGATTTGTGATATGTAAGGCTACTGTTGTGAGCGAATGATTTACCACAAATATCACATTCATATGGTCTGTCTCCAGTGTGAGTGTATTTGTGAGTTATAAGCCTGGCCTTCTGAGCGAATGATTTTCCACAGATATCACACTGGTGAGGCTTCTCTCCTGTATGAATATATTTGTGTGTAGTTAAGTTACCTATCTGAAGGAATGATTTACCACATATGTCACAGTGATATGGTTTCTCTCCTGAATGGATGTATTTGTGAGAAGCAAGGCTACCTCTATGAGAGAATAATTTACCACAAATATTACATGGATATGATTTCTCTCCTGTATGAACATTTTCATGAGAGATGAGGTTACTTTTCTGAGAGAATGATTTTCCACAGATATCACAATGATGAGGTTTCTCTCCTGTATGAATGTATTTGTGTTTAGTTAAGTCACCTATCTGGGAGAATGATATACCACATATATCACAGTGATGTGGTTTCTCCCCTGTATGAATGAATTTCTCTGAGAATGATTTACCACAAGTATCGCAGTCGTTTCGTTTCTCTCCTGTGTGAATGCGTTTGTGAGAAGTAAGGCTACTTTTATGAGAGAATGATTTACCACAGATATCGCAGTGATATGGTTTCTCTCCTGTATGAATGGATTTGTGAGAAGCAAGATGACTTTTTTGAGCGAATGTTTTACCACAGATATCACACTGATATGGTTTCTCGCTTATGTGAATGTATTTGTGAGAAGTAAGGCTATTTTTCTGAGTGAATGATTTACCACAAATATCACACTGATATGGTTTATCTCCTGTATGAATGTATTTGTGAGAGGTAAGGTTACTTTTTTGAGAGAATGATTTACCACAGATATCACACTGATGTGGTTTCTCTCCTGTATGAATGTATTTGTGAGAGGTAAGGCTACATTTTTGAGAGAATGATTTCCCACAGATGTCACAGTGATATGGTTTCCCTCCTGTATGAACACATTTGTGAATAGTGAGATTTCCCTTGTTAGAAAAAGTCTTTTTACAGATATCACATTGGTGTGATAATTTTTCTCTTTCTTTTGTCATCTTCTGAGGATTCATTATTGTTCTCTTGTATACAAACAAAATATATTTTCCCGTTCTTCTTTATATATTTCTTTGTTGATTCAAATACTTCTGCTGCTATATTTTCCACAAGTCTGGTCTTTGTCAATATCTAAAGGTAATACAAACACCTTTGTTGATTTTTCCAAGTTCAGACTGAATGGGAAAATACTTTAGTAAATATTCCAGGTAATGATGAAAACAAATGTTGCTATTAATTCAGAAGAAATATTTCAGAGTTTTTCACCATAGACAAATCATATAAAGAGGGTTATATCTATTATTTATAACATCTTCCATTAGTCTTCAAATGATGATCAATATTCATGATGGATCTCACATAGAAGCTCCTTTATACCACTAACATTTCACATTCTGAAATGATATAGAAACAGTAGAAGATATAGGAAAAACTTACAAAGCAGAGATTCAACTATAAAAAATATTACTACATTTTCATAACGTTAAACTGTTGATATAATCTTTTACCCAAACAAGTGGTCTTTGAAATTTATTTTGTTACTAAAATTATATGATACAACTTTGTGTAATGTCCACATATACACAGACTTCAGTTCTTCTACCTTCGGATATTATGTAAAACGTTAAACTATAGAATATTGGGCAATAACATTCTACTATCTTCAGTAACAAAAGTCACTACTGTTTAACCCTAGGTTATCCCTGAGCAGGTCTATTATTAATGAAATTAGGTAGTGTTCATGACTGTTACAACTTGCCTAACAGATCAAACATAAACATAACTAAAATTTAGTGAACGAACCTGTCCCAGTTTTTCCTCTTGTAATTTTCTTAATAATGTGTATCTTTTACAAACAAACTGTGCCAAACTCCGACAAGCTGATCCTTGAAAACGTATTTCTGCAAAATGTTGTCCCGAAATATGGTTAAAGAAATGGGGCTAATGCACTTTCGCACCTCACCTTCAAAAATACATTTTTCTGGAAATTTTATCAAATTCCTAGGTTTCAGTTAGATATTGAAGATTACAAATATGCAAAGAAAAAAAATGGTGAAGGTGCACTTGTAAAAATTAGAGATTTAACCATTGTAAGATTGATAGACAGATGTATGTACTTGTATATGAAAGATAATGCGTGAACTTCTTTGTGTGCGTGTGTGAGTGACTACAACCACATAGAGCTGAACACAGTGTGAGAAAAGTAATTTTAAAAAATTATGGAAATTAACGAATAATCACATGGTTCCATACGATAGGATTTAGACAGTCCTGAGAGGTATACAGACACTTCGTCCGTTTCCTTGCCAGTTCATGACGTTTACCGATTCTGTCTAGAAAAAACTGTATCTTGGTTTACCGTAGTGGTATCACTGGCCACATGTTACAGTCAGCTATTGGTGTTTTACGATGTTGCAGATTATTTATTCTCAGGAGCTGAAAGTGGACAGAATTATTAACGTGTATCGTTTAGACAGAATAAACAGCAAATACAGATGTTTAGCAAATGATACCTCTATAATAAAACAATAAACAGCTTTGAATGGACACAATCAGCAAATGGAATGTCTACTAAAATAATAGAAATTAAAAATATTGTGATTTTTTCATGGCCAAGACAAGCAAAATCCAGATTTTTCGATGCATAATTTATAAAGTTTACTGGACAGTAGAATTAATATTAACATCTTACCTCTGATGACATATTAGTCGGTGCTTCGCATGAAATATTTTGAATTACACAAATAACCGATCTAGGGAGGAAATATTATTGAAAGACACAACAAAAAGCCGACACGGAACCTCAACGAAACGAACTAACAATAAAGTTGTTGTGCGTCCTGTATTTACTCACACTTTTGTCTGATGCTAAAACTAAGGTAGTAAATTGTTAATGCATTTTAGTGCCATAATTACTTTCTGAAAATGTGAACTGGGCGATGGAAGAGAATACGCACACCACCCGTTTTCGGCGTGACCGTAACCTTAACTGCCGAAAACGGGTGGTGTGCGTATTCTTTACCTCTGCCATAATATTTTTTATTATGCCATTTCATGTTGAATATTTGAATATTCTTAATTTAACAGATATTAATTTATATGAAAACACAAAGTGTCTTCTACTATAACCTAGGGCCGACCAAAGCCTTGTGAGTGGATTTGATAGACGGAAACTGAAAGAAGCCCATCGTATATATATATATATATATATATGTATGTATGTGTGTATATGTTTGTGTGTCCGTGTTTGTCCCCCCAACTTCTCTTGACAACCGAGGCTGGTGCATTTACATCCTAGCGGTTCGGCAAAAAGAGACCGATAGAATGGGTACTAGGCTTACAATGAATAAGTCCTGGGGTTGATTTGCTGGACTAAAAGGCGGTGCCCCAGCATGGCCGCAGTCAAATGACTGAAACAAGTAAAAGAATAAGGAGAGTACCGGAGAAGTTTCAGCTAATTGATCTAATGTCAGATTCGCGGAATTTGGCATTAACAGTTTCCTTTAAGTTATGTGGTTGACCGTTGTTCAGGGTTTGGTTGATGACCGACTTGAGATGAACAGTTGTTTGGATAGATTCGAACAGCTCAAAATGCCGTTTCAGGGAAGAAGTGAAGGATCCACTATTCCCATTCATCACGTGGAGGGAGACAAAATTGAACAGGAATAGTTTCTTATTTCTTTAAACACAGAGGGGACAAACAAGGACAGACAAACGGATTAAGTCAATTACATCGACGCTAGAGCATAACTGGTACTTAATTTATCAACCCCAAAAGGATGAAAGGCAAAGTCGACCTTGGCGGAATCTGAACTCAGAACGTAACGGCAGACGAAATACAGCTAAGCATTTCGCCCGGCGTGCTAACGTTTCTTATTTCTTTATTGCCCACAAGGGGCAAAACACAGAGGGGACAAACAAGGACAGACAAATGGATTAAGTCGATTACATCGACGCCGGTGCGTAACTGGTACTTAATTTATCGACCCCGAAAGGCAAAGTCGACCTCGGCAGAATTTGAACTCAGAACGTAGAACAGGAATAGTTTCTGCCATTCTTAGGTGTTGTTGGATAGGCAGATGTTCTTCAGCGGTTTCGAGAGAACACTGGCGAGACAACTCCACGGACCCTCAGGGATGCGATTAAACAGGTTACGCTTGGACAAACCCTGGAGGGTGGCAGCAAAATCTTCGACATGGATCTGGACTTCAGAGCAAGGTTCTGTCCTGAGTATGTCAGAGCTTAAGTGACATAGGTTGCATGTCAAAGAAACATTCGGCTTGATGTAATGCCGACGCAGCTGCTATGGTAATGTAGGCTACACAAGTGGCATAGATGGGAACTGGAATGTCATGCATTAGTATAATTATTACATATCCACAAGAAAACAGAACACATGAATTTAATTGATTGAATGACGAGTGATACAATTTCAGCACTTTATTGACCAGGACATAAATTTCATCACTGATATTGTTATTAATTAATATGAATAGATATCTGTTAAGTTCAGGTACATTACTGAGAGAATGATTTACCAGGGATAACACAATCATAAGAATCCGATCCTGAATGAATATGTTTGTGTTTAATTAAGTAATTACAAGAAAATGACATCACAGATATCACAGTAATATGGTTTCTCTCCTGTATGAATGCATTTGTGATTTGTTAAATATTGTTCCACATAGAATGATTTACTATACATATCGCAGTGATAGGTACTCTCTCCTATAAGAAAACATTTATGAGTATATATAGCACATTCCTGAGACAATGATATAACACAGATATCACAATGACATAGTTTCTATCTGGCATGAGTGGAAGTGT
>NC_069009.1:1469430-1471663 GCF_001194135.2 Octopus bimaculoides
TTACATTTATTATTTTAACCGAAAAGGTTCCTCCCGTGATTTTTAAGTTAATAAAGAAAACGGCCAAAATCGGTGTAGATGGGTATTTTTCTTAAGTTTATAGCATCCAATTAAGCATAACAAGAAAGTTACTTCTTAATTTTTTTTTTTTACAAAAATTATACCATTATATTAATAGAATGAACTGTCAGTTTTCCAAATAGCAAATTAAAACTTGAAATGAAAACACTGAAATATCCACTAAAATAATGAAATATCTACTTAAATAATTGAAATTAAAAATCTGGTGCTTTTTCATAGCGATAACAAGTAAATTAGTGATTTTCTAGGCATAAATTATGAAGTTTACTGGACAATAGAATTAATATCGATTTCAGACTAGCAATATTTAAAACCTTCAAAACTGCCAGGTGTTTCCAATTAGCCAGATACATAAGCTTTTACTACAAATAAAATATGTATTAGATCTTACCTCTGATGATATATTAGTCGGTGCTTTATAAGAAATATTTTTAATTACACAAATAAGCGATCTAGCGAAAAAGACACATCAAAATTCCGACACGGAACGTCAACGAAACGAATTAAGAATCAGGTTGTTTTATGCTCCTCGTATTAATAACACTTTTGTCTGATGCTAAAACTAAATTGGTAAAGTTTTGAAAATGTGAATTGTAAGAAAAAAATCCGAATAATGACAAATGATAGAAAGCTAGAACCTGAAAATTTCACAGCTACTTTTACGCTATCCGTGTACCGAACCACAATGTTAAAGAAAGCAACATGACTTGTCAGATAGTGATGGGTGTGGGGAACAGGATACGTGTTTGAAAACCATTGTTGGTCTGTTTACACTCCTGTGACTTAGTTCTCCAGCAAAAGAGTCGGATGGTATAGCTACCAGATATAAAATGTTTTGATATAGTCTTTCTCATTCGCAAAACGATCCTCCCCGTTAATTTTGTTTAGATCGTTTTCAGCTTTGGTTTATCGATGTAACTTCGAATTCTGATTACGATCAACCCATTACTTTATCTCCTAAATTGAGGAATCTGATGTTATTTGGCATTAAAATTAGGAAATTTGGGTTAATTTTAGACAATCAACAGACAGCGGTTTAAATGTACAAGTGGCGCATTCACTTCATCTTGATATTTAATCAAATAATATCAACAAAATATATAGTTTAAAAATAAAGATTTATTGTACGTTAAGTTTGGAGAATTGGTTAACTTTTATCATACACTGATCAACTGTGTGAATTCTATAATTTATGTGTGTGTCACCATTACGACTTTTGGTTGAATGTTCTGCATATATAATGATAGGAGAAAAAAAGAGTGAGACAACTTTATTTTTGTTTCTGTTTATTAAATTAATTCACAAAATCTTTTGAGATAAGATTTTAGGGATTTAGAATAAAATAAACATGCTGTATCTATCATTGCATGGGTTAGACAAGGTACATGTTTGGACCATAGGTATGGTGAGGATAAAGCCTTTGACATGCATATTGCAGTCTCCACCCAACATCGTGAAAAACATCAATAAACCACCAGCTTGTTCTGGGATGTGTGGAGCAGTAATACAAAAGGTTACAGATCATGGAATACCTAGCCATATGTCATGTCATGCATTAGTATCATTATCACATATCCACAAAAAAAAACCCCAGAACAAATGAATTAAATCAACACTATTTGAATGAAAAGCACACATTATAATTAGTGGCAAATGAGTAAAATGTAAAAAAAACTAATTGATTGAATAACGAGTGATACAATTTCAGTACTTTATTGACCAGGACATAAATTTCATCACTGATATTGTTATTAATTAATATGAATACATATCTGTTAAGATCAGGAACATTATTGAGAGAATGATTTACCAGGGATAACACAATCATAAGAATCCGATCCTGAATGAATGTGTTTGTGTTTAATTAAGTAATTACAAGAAAATGACATCACAGATATCACAGTAATATGGTTTCTCTCCTGTATGAATGTATTTGTGAGAAGAAAGGTTAATTTTTTTAGAGAATGATTTACCACAAATACGACATTGATATGGTTTCTCGCCTGTATGACTGTATTTGTGAGAAGTAAGGTGAATCTTCTGAAAGAATGACTGTCCACAGATATCACAACGATGCCGTTTCTCTCCTGTATGAATATATCTGTGAGAGGTAAGGTTACTTTTCTGAGAGAATGATTTACCACAGATATCG
>NC_069009.1:1472305-1478932 GCF_001194135.2 Octopus bimaculoides
CACAATGATATGATTTCTCCCCTGTATGACTGAATTTGTGATAAGTAAGGCTATTTGTTTGAGAGAAAGATTTACCACAAATATCACAGCGATATGGTTTCTCTCCTGTATGAATGTATTTGTGAGAAGAAAGGTTAATTTTTTTAGAGAATGATTTACCACAAATACGACATTGATATGGTTTCTCGCCTGTATGACTGTATTTGTGAGAAGTAAGGTGAATCTTCTGAAAGAATGACTGTCCACAGATATCACAACGATGCCGTTTCTCTCCTGTATGAATATATCTGTGAGAGGTAAGGTTACTTTTCTGAGAGAATGATTTACCACAGATATCGCAGCGATATGGTTTCTCTCCTGTATGAATATATTTGTGAGAAGTAAGGAGACTTTTTACAGAGAACGATTTACCACAGATATCACAAAGATATTGCTTCACCCCTGCATGAGTGAATTTGTGAACATTGAGATTTCCCATATTAGAAAAAGTCTTTTCACAGATATCACATTGGTGTGATAATTTTTCTCTTTCTTTTGTCATCTCCTTAGGATACATTATTGTTCTCTTGTATACAAACAAAATATATTTTCCCGTTCTTCTTTATATATTTATAACATCTTCCGTTAGTCTTCAAAAGATCGTCAATATTCATAATGGATGTCACATAAAAGCTCCTTTATACCACTAACATTTCATATTCTGAAATGATATAGAAACAGTAGAAGATATAGGAAAAACTTACAAAGCAGAGATTCAACTATAAAAAATATTACTACATCTTCATAACGTTAAACTGTGGATATAACCTTTTACCCAAACAAGTGGTCTTTGAAATTTATTTTGCTATTAAAATTATATGATACAACCTGGTGTAATATCTACATATACACTGACTTCAGCTCCTCTATTTTCAGATATTATGTAAAACGTTAAACTATAGAATATTGGGCAATAATATTCTACTATCTTCAGTAACAAAAGTCACTGTTTAACCCTAGACTGAGCAGGTCTATTATTACTGAAATTAGGTAGTGTTTATGACGGTTACAACTTTTATAACAGATCAAACATAAACATAACTACAATTTAGTGAACCAACCCATCATGACTTTTCCTTTTGTAACTTTCTTCATAATAAAAACAAACTACAGTCACATATGTTGAAGGTGTAGTCACTAATTTAGAGTGATTGCTCTGTGATTTAATGTATGAAGAGTACCCGTGGGAGAAATTGTACAAATCCCTTTCAAACGGCATAGATTACGATTATAAAGAAATTTGTGGGGGAAATATTTTTCCGCGGGACTGGGGAGAGGCGCTTCAGTAAAACGAAGCAAGTTAATATTGTTACTAATGGGAGAAAAAAATTATATCCGGATGATTTCACATTCACACGATGTGAACATCGCTCTCTAGTTTCAAATTTAAAACACAGAGAGTGGGTGATATTGAGAAATATCCCTTTGCCATTAGCTGGGCTTGAAACAGTGCTCTAGTTCAGGGGTTTTCAAACTTTTTGACTTGTGGACTCCTTTATATTTCAGGCTTTACCTTAGGGACCCCCTTAAAAACGCTTATGAAATTTATACATAAATATTTGCTTAAAATAACATATATTTTTACATTTATTTATTTAACAGTATTTAACAAATAGGTTTATTGTCAATTAAAAGATTTCGATTTAAAAACATATATAAAATCAAATTGCCCATAAAAAGTATTTGCTGTCCACGGACCCCCTGTCTTGTCCTTGCGAACCCCCTGTGGTCCGCAGACCACAGTTTGAAAACCCCCTGCTCTAGTTGTTCATGCTAGCAGGATTTCAATTGTCTTGTCAGAAGGCATGGTTTTTTTACAACTATAGGTACTTGATCTCTTGACCCCTACAGTCACAGAGTTTAAAATGACAGTTTCAAAGGTAAACACACAGCGTTACCTGCAATATACCTGTCTTTCTGGCTGTATCGCCAGATATATACAGGTAACTCTCGAGTTGCAAGGACAGACGGAGAGAGCGAGGGAGACAAGCCACCTAGCAGGGGAGATGCACATTTTACCCAGTGGAGTTAGTGTTGAGGTGTGGAAGAAAGAAACAGGTGCAAATGAAGCGACCAGGAATGTGAACATCGCAGAAGTAAATGATAAAAACTCTGAAATATCTACTGAAATGATTGAAATTAAAAATATTGTGCTTTTTCATGGCCATGACGATTAAAATCCAAATTTTCTAGGCATAAATTATGAAGTTTACTGGACAATAGAATTAATATCGATTTCAGACTAGCAATATTTAAAACCTTCAAAACTGCCAGGTGTTTCCAATTAGCGAGATACATAGGCTTTTACTAAAAATAAAATATGTATTACATCTTACCTCTGATGATATATTAGTCGGTGCTTAATATGAAATATTTTTAATTACGGGTGGAAGGTACAAAAGGAAGTCTTTCCTTGTACCTTTATACTTTCTCATTCATTGCGATCCTTTTATTCCCCTGTCTCCCTTACAACCTTCTGCCGTTTTTCTCCACTACGATCCTCCTCTTATTCACTGCGAACCTCCCTTTTAATACCTTCTTCCTACCTTCAAAGCTTTTTACTTAATTCATTCTTTCATTCCGTCTTTGTTGACATATTCTCTTAATCAACTTTCCTACCTTTTTAGAATTAATTCCTCCAAGGTATTTCCGATTCTTTTTAACATAATTTTCTCCCTCTCATTACATTTTCCTGTAATCAATTCTCCGTTATGTTGGTGGAATGGTTAGCATGCCAGACTCCGTCTCTTGTGTTTATTAGTTTTGCGTTCAAATCCCGGCGGCGTCGATTTTGCCTTCCATCCTTTAGGAATCGATGCGATTGATTAATTCCTTTCCTAATATTTCAAACGTGTATTTAACAGATTCTTGTCTTTTTTTCTTTTCTTCATCTTTTATAGATGCAAACATCCAGCGACTGTCAACCTGATCTTAATGAATATTCATTCGTTGTTTCTGTTATTATTTCATGGACAAGCATTAATTTTTGAACTGATTCATATTTGATTATCATCATGAATGCTCTCTAATGTAAATAAATTAATAATAATAATAATAAAAATTCCATAGCGTAATTTCCAGGCAAGGGGTAATGTATAAATACTATAATGGTTCACTTTTACGAAACGAAAAAGAGGTATAACTACAGTTTGGTGCCCCGCTGACGAAATTTTTTTCTTTGATGTGATCTTTGCAGTGTGTAGTCACGCATTGACCTGATGAAACACCACTCCTTTTCGATTCACTAAAGCGGGTCTTTTTTTCTTCAAAGCTTGGTTCAAACGCTCTAATTGCTGACAGTAGACTTGAGCATTGGTTGTTGCATTAGGTGGTAACAATTCAAAGTGAATTACTCCTTTGCAATCCCACCAGACAGAGAGAAGAACCTTTTTCCCATTAAGTTCGCCTTCTTGGTTGTGGTTGAGCTTTTTCCCTTTTACCAAGCCACCATTTACGATGTTTAACATTTTAATAGAAGATCCATTTTTCACTTGAGTATTCTCTGTAGCTTATAGTGTTGTTTTTCTATTATTTCAGGATATCAGATGACATTGGATTTAAAGAATTATGTTTTACCCTGGATGTGTCACCAATATTTATCATCATTCAAGAACCAAAAGAACATGTTATTTTTTTCATAAAACCTGTGATATGTTTCCTCAGAACTGAAGTATATAGTAAAAAAAAAAACAATGTCTTTACTTCATTGTCTGAAATGTGTACCTGAAGGATGTGGATTCTAATTTAATTCACATTACAAAGTAATTAGCAGCATCCACAGATATTGACTAAAATTACAGTTGATATAAATATTCTTTTCTACTCTAGGTACAAGGCCTGAAATTTTGGGGGAGGGGGCCAGTTGACCAGATTGACCCCCCAGTACACAACTGGTACTTGATTTATCGACCCCAAAATGATGAAAGGCAAAGTCAACCTTGGTAGAATTTGAACTCAGAACATAGCGGAAGATGAAATACCACTAAGCATTTTGCCTGGCGTGCTAGCGTTTCGTTTCTATTCTAGGCACAAGGCTCAAAATTTATGGGGAGGGAGCCAGTCGATTACATTGACCCCAGTACATAACTGGTACTTAATTTATCTACCCCCGAAAGGTTGAAAAGTAAAGTCGACCTCGGCGGAATTTGAACTCAGAACGTAAAGACAGACGAAATACTGCTAAGCATTTTGCCTGGTGTACTAGCATTTCTGCCAGCTTGCTGCCTTAGTTGATATACAAATATTGCAAAAGAAATATGTCTTAGGAATTAAATATATGTGTGTGTGTGTGTGTGTCTGTAACTGTTCAGAAGAAAAACACTTGTGTAGTATGGTGAGAGAAGAAAAATTATGGAAAATGAATTGTGTGAGAGCACAGGTAAATATGAAACACAAACTGAAATGTTTGGTTTTTCTGATGAGACACCAAAAGATTCCGAAACAGCATTATACCAGTGTGATATATGTAAAAGATCTTTCTCTCAAAAATGTGATCTCACTACACACCAACTTGTTCATACAAAAAAGATGCCACATTCGTGTGATATCTGCGATAAATCCTTCTCTCTAAGTCATCACTTAACTGTGCACAAACGCATTCATACAGGAGAGAAGCCATATCATTGTGATACTTGTGGTAAATCCTTTCCTACAAGTAGTAACTTAAATAAACACAAACGCATTCATACAGGAGAGAAACCATATCGCTGTGATATCTGCGGCACATCGTTCTCTCAAAATGACCTCTTAACTAAACACAAACGCATCCATACCGGAGAGAAACCATATCACTGTGATATCTGTAGTAAATCATTCTCCGAAGGAAGTACGTTGAGAAAACACAAACGCATTCACACAGGAGAGAAGCCATATGATTGCGATATCTGTGGGAAAGCATTCTCTCAAAAAACCAACTTAACTAAGCACAAGCTCATTCATACAGGAGATAAGCCATATCAGTGTGATATCTGTGGTAATTCTTTCTCACAAAATTATCTCTTGACTAAGCACAAACAGATCCATACTGGAGAGAAGCCATACGATTGTGATGTTTGTGGTAAATCCTTTTCTGTGAGTAGTAACCTAACCACGCACATACGAACTCATACGGGGGAGAAGCCATATCACTGTGATATCTGTGGTAAAGCATTCTCTTTGAATTATTACTTGTTTATCCACAAACGCATTCACACGGGTGAAAAACCATACCACTGTGATGTCTGCAGCAAATCGTTCTCTCGTAACCATGACCTAACCATCCACAAGCGTTATCATACAGGAGAGAAGCCATATCACTGCGATGTCTGTGGCAAGTCGTTTTCTGCAAGTGGTAACTTAACGAAACACATACGCATCCATACGGGAGAGAAACCATATCACTGTGATATCTGTGGTAAATCATTCTCAGCAAGTTATAACTTAACGGAACACATGTGTATTCATAAATGAGAAAAGAATATCATCGTTTTCTCCACTTATCACTAAATCATCACCATCATCATCATTTAGCATCCTCTTTTCCTGGCATGGGTTAGATGGTTTGACAAAAACCAATGCATGGTTTCTACAGCTGGATGCCTTTCCTAAGGCCAACCACTTAACAGAGGGTACTAGGTGCTTTTTATGTGACACCAGCACTGGTGAGGTCGCCAAGTACCCACAAGATAAAAACCACTCAACTGAGTCAGGTTTAGACTGGAGAAAGAAAAAGTATCGCAGAGGGAGAGGAGCAGATTTCTTGCTGAAGAGGGAGAAAGACTGAGAACAAAGGGTGTTTATTTACCTGTGTATGTGTGCGTAGACGTCACTTTGGCGACATCTGTTTCTGCCTTTAGGTTGTAAAATTGCAAATAAGCCACCCATATTATTTATATATATCTCATCATCATCATCATCATCCAGTGCTTTAAATCCGGGTTTTGTCCCCGTTAACGGGGATGGCCAGAGCTACCTCAGTGACATAAGGCAATTTTGGAGCTGGATTTTCTACAGAGAGGGAGCATGCCCTTGCTTACCCCACAACCTCAGTTTCTAGACATGAGTGGTCCCGAGACCAAGGCCTCTACTATGATTATATATATATATATATATATATGCACGTATCTAGCATGAAGAACTTAAGCGAGCTGCACGAAAGCGCATGGCTCATATAGCGAATGGGGAAAGCTTAATCTGCAATGTTTGCAGTCGTGTATGCTTTTCATGAGCCGCAAATGCAAAATATAAGTTAGTCCTAGAGCGCACAATGTTCCTGAAGGTCGATCACGAGTGGACGGCCATCATCATATATATATATATATACATCTCTGGGAGAGCAGTGTCCTCTCCAAATGGAGCTGCTCAGACACCCATGCAGCAACCGAATCCTACCGCTGTCTTGGGTGACAAGGAGACGACTTTATATCCAGCATGCTCGGTCAAGAGTGGACAGCCATCATATATATATATATATATATATACACTCACACATATTCTAATCAAATTAGAAGCTCTTTTATAAGAACTGCCTGAAAATGTGTACTCCAAAAAATAAAGAATTTGTACCACTTTGAACAAGAATGCCTTCATTTTTCTGTTGTTTTTGTTGAC
>NC_069009.1:1479717-1494659 GCF_001194135.2 Octopus bimaculoides
AGTATTATCCGTACTACTTATTTCTCTAAAACAGCATGCGACGGAATTTTAACAGGCAGAAAAGAATCTAAAACAGCATTTTCCATTTTTCCTCTAATATTAATTCAGAAGTCAGGATTTCGTTTTCAGCAACAATAAGATGTTGTGCAGCCGTTCTTCCACGAGGCATTTTCGATTTCTCATAAGAAACTATGATATTCAATCACGTGTGTGATTTATATTATAAACAGTTAACGGCAATCAAATCACGTGATTTATTTATAAACAAAGAAGTACGGATAATACTGGTAAGACGTTCAGTTATTCCCCTTGTAATTTATTTACTTTTTTAACCCCTCGAAACTGGAAGATTACCGTTATTTTTAATAAACTCCGATGATCTTGCCTAATTCGAAGCTCCATACAATAGTAAAAATATTCAATGTTGCTAGTCTATGTTCGATATGAATTCTTTTGTCCGTAAACTTCTTTAATTATGCTAAGAAAGTCTGGATTTTACTTGGCATGGACATCAAAATGCTCCAAATTTTTAATTTCTTTAATTACATTAGATATTCCATTTGCTGATAGTGTCCATTCAAAGCCGTTTATTGTTTTATCATAGCGGTATCACTTGCTACATATCTCTGTTGTTTATTCTGTCAAAATGATCCACGTTAATAGTTCAGTCCATTTTTAGCTCCTGAGAATAAACAATTATCTGCCAGATCGTAAAACACAAATAGCCAACTGAAACGTGGAGCCTTGATTTTTGTTGTTGGCACTCCGTCGCTTACGACGCCGAGGGTTCCAGTTGATCCGATCAACGGAACAGCCTGCTCGTGAAATTAACGTGCAAGTGGCTGAGCACTCCACAGACACGTGTACTCTTAACGTAATTCTCGGGGAGATTCGGTGTGACACAGTGAAATTAACGTGCAAGTGGCTGAGCACTCCACAGACACGTGTACCCTTAAGGTAGTTCTTGGGAAGATTCGGCGTGACACAGTGAAATTAACGTGCAAGTGGCTGAGCACTCCACAGACACGTATACCCTTAACGTAGTTCTCGGGGAGATTCAGCGTGACACAGTTTTTATATATATATATATATATATAAACTACACTCTCGGAGTGGTTGGCGTTAGGAAGGGCATCCAGCAGCAGAAACTCTGCCAGATCAGAAGGGAGCCTGGTGCAGTCATCTGGTTTCACCAGTCCTCAGTCAAATCGTCCAACCCATGCTAGCATGGCTACAGTCAAATGACTGAAACAAGTAAAAGAGTAATATTTCTATAGTTGAATCTCTGCTTTTTAAGTATTTTCTATATCTTCTCTTTCTCTATCATTTCAGAAAAGGAGTTTGTTATGTCAGATACATCAAGAAAATTGATCATCTTTTGAAGACTAATGGAAGATGTTATAAATAATAGATATCACCCTGTTTATAGAATATATCTATGGTGAATATCTGTGAGATAACAATATCTCTTCTGATTAATAGCAACGTTTCTTTTCCTCGTTGCCTGTAATATTTACAAAACTATTTCACACTCTGTTTAAACTTGGAAAATCTGCAAAGGTGTTTGTATCGTCTTCAGATATTGACAAAGATCATAGTTGCTGGAAATATAGCTGTTGAAGTGTTTGAATAAACATAGAAATATAAAGAAAAGAAAACAAAAAAATATATATATATTGTGGTGTCGTAAAGAAACATTATAGAACAATGAGTTATGTGAGAAATGTAAAGAATGACTTATTTCCTGAAGAGATGACAAAAGAAAGAGGAAAAAAGTTGTACCATTGTGACGTCTGTAACAAGTCATTCTCTCACAAGGGAAATCTCAATAGACACAAACGTATTCACACAGGAGAGAAGCCATATCACTGTGATATCTGTGGGGAAGCATTCTCTAAAAAATACACTTTGACTACTCACACATACATTCATACAGGAGAGAAACCTTATTGCTGTGATATCTGTGGTAAATCATTCTCCCAGATAGGTGCCTTAACTATCCACAAATATATTCATACAGGAGAGAAGCCATTTCACTGTGACATCTGTGGTAAATCATTTTCTCAGAGCGGTAACTTAAGTAAACATATACACATTCATACTGGTGAAAAGCCATACGGCTGTGATATTTGTGGTAAATCCTTCTCTCAGATTGGTTCCTTAACTATGCACAAACGTATTCACACAGGAGAGAAGCCATATCACTGTGATATCTGTGGTAAATTTTTCTCTCAGACATGTAACTTAGCTACACACAAATGTATTCATACAGGAGAAAAGCCATATTCCTGTGAGATATGTGGTAAATCGTTCTCTCAAAGTGGTAACTTAACTAAACATATATCTATACATATTGATCACTGACAAAATCCACAGCAAAACGAACATCATGGTAATCATAGAACAGCAATTTTATTAATTTTTGCTCAACAATTAATTTTTTTACATTTTCCTTGTTTGGTTAAATACACTAATTACAGCATATTTGGAGGTGCAATGGCCCAGTGGTTAGGGCAGCGGACTCGCGGTCATAGGATCGCGGTTTCGATTCCCAGATCGGGTGTTGTGAGTGTTTATTGAGCGAAAACACCTAAAAGCTCCACGAGGCACCGGCAGGGGATGGTGGCGAACCCTGCTGTACTCTTCCACCACAACTTTCTCTCACTCTTTCTTCCTGTTTCTGTTGTGCCTGTAATTCAAAGGGTCAGCCTTGTCACACTGTGTCATGCTGAATATCCCCCGAGAACTACATTAAGGGTACATGTGTGTGTGGAGTGCTCAGCCACTTGCACATTAATTTCACGAGCAGGCTGTTCCGTTGATTGGATCAACTGGGACCCTCGACGTCGTAAGCGACGGAGTGCCAACAACAACAACAGCATATTTTTTTTTCCATTAAAATACCATGAGAACCAACAGCTTTGAAATATCCAGAACAAGCAATATACCAATACGAATGAACCTACAGAACCTGCACACCAACAGCATGATGAACACACAACCTAATGTAACTAGAATGACAGGGCAAGCACTATACAACCCTAGGTCACTAACAACAGTCACAAATAGGTGTTCCTGCAGGAATAAATCTAATTACCCAATGGATAACTTCTATGAGATTCATAATGTTGTTTATAAATGCACTGTGCACACAAGGGAAGGCACTTATGTGTACATTGGTACCACAGCTGACTATATCAAGACTCGATACAAAAATCATGTATCTTGCTTTAAAAAAAGTGAACAAGAATTTCCGTGACAACTGAAAACTGACAACATTAACTATGAGCTATCATGGTCAATTATAAAATACATGAAGAGCTATAACGCACGTTCTAGGAGGTGTGGACTGTGTTCTAAGGAATCCCTATTAATTTTACTTACTAGGGGCAAAAGTGAATAATAAATTAACAGAACAAATTACCCATTGTTTACATGCTATGAAAGCAACCTTCAAATACTACCACACTGTAAACACAACACTGAACTGCCATAATCCACATTGAACAGTGAACCCCGTGCTATCAATTGCTATATCTGTCTCTATACCCCTGGACAAATATATGTGTCTTTACTTATGTAACATCTATTGTCCTGTGTCTACATTATGTGTGCGAATAATCTTACATGTATATACAATCTATGTGTACATATATACATATATATGCAGAGTGTACCTATTTGTATCTGCCTGTGTGTACATATGTGTACTGAGTGTAAGTACGTATGTATATACGTGAATACCTATGTGTGTATGGGATTGGCTGACATACGCATGTAATGTATGCTGGCATGAGCCCATGAATAAACTTATTATGTACATCTGTCTGTCTTTGCATTGATTTAAACATATGAATGTGCACATCTGTTTGACTGTACATCTGTCTAACTCAGGGGGTTTTCAAACTGTGGTCCGCGGTCCACAGGGGGTCCGTGGACAGCAAATACCTTTTATGGGCAATTTGATTTTATATGTTTTTTAATCGAAATCTTTTAATTGACAATTAACCTATTTGTTAAATACTGTTAAATAAATAAATGCAAAAATATATGTTATTTTAAGCAAATATTTATGTATAAATTTCATAAGCGTTTATAAGGGGGTCCCTAAGGTAAAGCCTGAAATATAAAGGGGTCTGCAAGTCAAAAAGTTTGAAAACCCCTGGTCTAACTGATAAAGTCTCTCAATTCAGTGAAACTGAAATGTAAATCTCCTGGCTTAAAACCATATTATCCCACCCAAGGGGTCTTTAATGCCCTGGGCATTGCATCTGGTGTTATTGCATCATTCTGGGCCCACAAGAGAACAGTACACTTTGAAGATGAAACAATTACTCTTTTACTTGTTTCAGTCATTTGACTGTGGCCATGCTGGAGCACCGCCTTTAGTCGAGCAAATCGACCCCAGGACTTATTCTTTGTAAGCCTAGTACTTATTCTATCAGTCTCTTTTGCCGAGTCGCTAAGTTACGGGGACATAAACAGACCAGCATCGGTTGTCAAGCGATGTTGGGGGAACAAACACAGACACAGAAACATATACACAAACATACATATATATATATATATATATATATATATATATATATATATATATATATATATATATATATATATATACATAGATACGATGGGATTCTTTCAGTTTCCGTCTACCAAATCTACTCACAAGGCTTTGGTCAGCCTGAGGCTATAATAGAAGACACTTTGCCCAAGGTGCCACGCAGTGGGACTGTACCTGGAACCATGTGGTTGGTAAGCAAGCTACTTACCACAGCCAATCCTGCGCCGTTTGTTTATCTTTCACTCACTGCATCTTAATATTTAATACTTTGTGTTTTGTATATCAAATAACATCAACAAATTAAATAGCTTCAAAATAAACATTTATTGTAGATCAGTTTGGAGAAGTGTGTAGCTTTTCTCGTACATTGATAGAGAGTGTGAACTCTATAGTTTATGTTCGTATCACCAGCACAAGATTTGGTTGGATGATCTCTATAGAAAATGATAGAAGAATGCTTAAAAAGTGAAGAAATTTTATTTCTCTTTCAATTTATTAAATTCATTCACAAAAATTCATAAGATCAGATGACAGGAAATTATAAAAAAATAAATAAATAAGCATGCTGAATCATTTGTTGCAGGGGTTACACAAGGGATGAGTTTGGACTATAAGCAGGGCAGGGGTAAGTCTTTTGAAAAGTATATTGTTGTCTCCATGCAATACTGTGACAGTGACAAACAGCAATAAGCCTCCAGCTTGTTCTGGGAGGGGTGAGGCAGTAACAACAAAGGGTGCAGATGCTTGGATCCCTAAACATGTCCAGCAGGAAACACCCAACCGTGAATAGGAACTGGAATGTCATACATTAGTGTCATAATGACATGTCCACAAGGAGACATAACGAACTGATTTAATCAACGCTATTTGAATGAAAGACACATCATAATTAGTGAGTTGATGCAAATGAGGAAAATGGAAAAAATTAATTTGTTCAATAAAATTGATGCAATTACTGTACTTTATTCACCAGGACATCTATTTTATCACTGATATTGTTATAGAGGAGGCGCAATGGCCCAGTGGTTAGTGCAGCGGACTCACGGTCATAGGATCGCGGTTTCAATTCCCAGGGCGTTGTGAGTGTTTATTGAGTGAAAACACCTAAAAGCTCCACGAGGCTCCAGCAGGGGATGATAGCGAACCCTGCTGTACTTTTCCACCACAACTTTCTCTCACTCTTACTTCCTGTTTCTGTTGTACCTGTAATTCAAAGGGGTCAGCCTTGTCACACTGTGTCACGCTGAATATCCCCGAGAACTACGTTAAAGGTACACGTGTCTGTGGAGTGCTCAGCCACTTGCACGTTAATTTCACGAGCAGGCTGTTCCGTTGATCAGATCAACTGGAACCCTCGACGTCATAAGTGACGGAGTGCCAACAACAACATTGTTACAGATAAATATGAATAAATATGTTTAGTTAAGGAACATTATTGAGAGAATGATTTAGGACAGATAACACAGTCATATGAATCTTATCCTGTATATGTTTGTGTTGAGTTAAGTGATTTCTCTGAGGGAATGACTTATCAAAGATGTCACAGTGCTATGGTTTCTCTCCTGTATGACTGCATTTGTGATCATCCAAATCAATATTGTCGGATTTGAGTATTGAACATATTAGCCGATACTCAAAAGGGTGAGTGTCGTGGATTTGAGTGGCATCCAACAATCACTGGAGAGTTTGCCGAAAATCAGGGTTTATATAACTGTTCATACACGGATCCTTGTGAAAGACTTCTTCAACAAAGTTTAGAATTCGTATACGGGCAGTAATTTTCAACCAATGAGAAATCCATAATTTCTCATGTTCGGGCAAACGAACTTAATTTCTCTCTCCGCCTCTTATGAGTTTGCTACAGACTTATCAAAGACGTCACAGTGCTATGGTTTCTCTTCTGTATGAGTGCTTTTATGATCAGCCAAATCATTTTTGCCAGGAAATGATTTACCACAAATATCACATTGATGTGACTTCTCCCCTACATGAATGCGTTTGTGTCTACTTAAGTTACCGGCCTGAGAGAATGACTTGTCACAAACATCACAGCAGTATGGTTTCTCTCCTGTGTGAGTGCGTTTATGATCAATCACATGAGTTTTTCCAGGGAATGATTTACCACAGATATCACACTGATATGACTTCACTCCCATATGAGAGCGTTTATGCCTACTTAAGTTACCTGACTGAGAGAACGACTTGCCACAGATATCACAACAATATGGTTTCTCTCTTGTGTGAATACGCCTCTGTTCAGCTAACTTATTCCTTCGAGAGAGTATCTTACTAAAGATCTCCATGTGATATGGTTTCTCTCCTCTATGAGTGTATTTGTGATAAGTAAGGGTACTTTTGTGAGCGAATGATTTACTACAGATGTCACAACGAAATGGTTTCTCTCCTGTATGAATGCGTTTGTGAATAGTAACTTTACTTTTTTGAGAAAATAACATACCACAGATATCGCAGTGATGTGGTTTCTGTCCAGTGTGGATGAATTTGTGAGCAGTAAATGCGGTTTTAAAAGAGAATGATTTGCCACAGACGTCACAATGATATGGTTTCTCTCCTGTGTGAATGTATATGTGATCAGCAAAATTATTTTTTACAGAAAATGATTTATCACAGATATCACAGTGATATTGCTTCTCTCCCGTATGAATGGATTTGTGTTTCTTTAAGTTACCTTTCCGAGAGAATGATTTTCCACAGGTATCACAGGGATATGGTTTTTCACCTGTGTGAACACGTCCATGATCAACTAGCATATGTTTTACATTGAAAGATTTTCCACAGATATCACAGCAATGAGGCTTCTCTCCTGTATGAATACGTATGTGAGTACTTAAACTACTTGCTGAAGAGAATGATTTACCACAGATATCGCAGCAATGTGGCTTCTCTCCTGTATGAATACGTTTGTGAGAAGTAACATTACCTTTTTGAGAGAAAGACTTACCACAGACATCGCAGTTATATCGTTTCTCTCCTGTGTGAATGTATTTGTGAGAAGTAAGGATACTCTTTTGAGAGAATGATTTACCACAGATATCACATTGATATGGTTTTTCTCCAGTATGAATGCGTCTGTGAGCAGCTAAATTCCTTCTTAGAGAGAATGATTTATGACAGATATCACAGGTATATGGTTTCTCTCCTGTATGAATATATTTATGAATAGTAAGTCCACTGTTTTGAGAGAATGATTTGCCACAGACATCACAGTTATATGGTTTCAGTCCTGTGTGCATGTTTTTGTGTTTATTAAAACTGCTTGTGTAAGAGAATGATTTACCACAAATATCGCACTTATATGGTCTCTCACCTGTATGAATGTATTTGTGAGTATCAAGGGTGCCTTTTTCAGAGAATGATTTACCACAAATATCACAGTGATGTGGCTTTTCACCTGTGTGAATACGTTTGTGAACATTGAGATTTCCCTGACTAGACAATGACTTTTTACAAATATCACAATGGTATGATGGTTTTTCTCTTTCTTTTGCCATCTCTTCAGAAAATAAGTCATCCTTTACATTTTTCACATAACTCATTGTTCTATATTTCTTATACAACCACAAATTATATATTTCTTGTTTACTTATTTTTTATATATTTCTATAATGTTTCAAATACTTCTACTGCTATATTTCCAGCAAAGTCTGATCTTTTCAGATTTTTCCAAGTCCAAACAAAATATGAAATGCTTTTATAAATATACCAGCGGAAAAGAAAATGGTGCTATTAATTCAGAAGAAATATTTCACAGCTATTTACCATAGATATATTCTATAAGCAGGCTTGTGTCGATTATTTATAACATCTTCCATTAGTCTTCGAAAGATGATCAATATTCATGAATGTATCTGCAGGAAAAACTTGTTTATGCCACAGATGTCTGATATTCTGAAACGATAGAGAAACAACAGAAGATATTGGAAATACTTAAAAAGCAGAGATTCAGCTATAGAAATATTACTTCATTGTCATTATGATAAACTGTACATATAAACTTTTACCAGAGAAATTATTCTTTACGATATATTTTGCTTTTAAAGTTATATTACGCAACTTTGTGTTGTGTCTACTTATAGAGACATCGACTCCTCCACCTTTAGATATTATGTAACATGTCGAACTACAGAATATTGGACAATAACGAACATTGTACTATCTTAGCAAACGTGTTAAGTCACTGCATTTGAGCCCCAGGTCATGCCTAACTGAGTGGAACTATTAATGAAATTATGTTGTATTCACGAGTCTTCCACATACGACTTTTCCCTTCGTGGAAATATTTCAGTCATACATTTGAAGGTGTGGATCACAAATACGACTGTGAAATTTCATTTCTTTTTTCTTCCTGCAGATGATTCACTTACTGATCGTGTCTACCAAAAATCGTATCTTGTTTTATCATAGGGGTATCACTAGCCACATGTTTCTGTCGGATATCGTGTTGTATGATGAACATAAGTATCAACCTGGATCAATTTGATGACATAAAACAGCCAACAGAGATACGTAGCAAGTGTTATCTCAATGATAAGACAATAGACGGCTTTCGATAGACACAATTAGCAAGTGGAATATCTACTGTAATAATAGAAATTAAAAATCTGCTGCGTTTTCATTACTACACCAAGTAAAATGCATAATCAATGAACTTCACCACAGAATATAATTAATATTGATCGCAGCTTAGCAACATTTAAAAGTTTCTCTTTGGTCTGGAGTTTCGAATTAACCAGGTTCACCGACTTTTACTAAAAATAAAATATCTTATTATAACTTACCTGTCATGATAAATAAACCAGTGTTTAATGCGAAATATTTTTAATTACAAAAAGGAGTGATCTAACGGTATATTTAATTTGAAGACACTTCAAAAAACCGACACAGAAAATAAACGAAACGAACTACCACTCCGAAGGTTGTGTACCTCGTATTATTACGTTTCTGTCGGTTGCTAAAACTAAACAAGTTTATTTTAATTTTTTCTATTGTTATAATTACTTTTTGAAAATTTGAATTGTAATAAACATACCTGAATAGTGACAAAAGGTATAAAACTAAAACCTCACTGCTTCTTTTCATACCAAGTGCTAATTTTACAGTGTCCTGTTACCGAACACCTAAGTTAAAGGGACGCAAATAGACCAACACAGATTGTCAGGTAGTTGGGGAGGGTACAAACAGAAAGATACGTGGGTGTGTATTTCGCCCGTCAGTTTTCGAAAACTGTTGTTGTGCATAAACTTTCTTATGGATGGCGCTGTCCTCTCATACGGGCATCATAAGATTCTAATTGCAAAACTGCGTCCGATTCCTCATGCATAATTTTTCTGTCAGTACCTTAACACTTTGTTGTACGTGCACACTGACGTTTCACAGCCAATGAACCATAATACCTTCATTCATCTACCAACTCGCCGTGTTTCACATTAAACTCTTCAACAACATTACACTATTTTTATATTCATGGTTGAAGTCACACTCATCACAACTGTGTTGTGGCACAGTATATTAGTGGTGCATTTTTATTTCTAATTAATTAAATGTAACTTAATGCTTCAAAGACCAAAATTGATAAAAGATGTACAGGAGTGGCTGTGTGGTAAGTAGCTTGCTTACCAGCCACATGGTTCTGGGTTCATTCCCACTGCGTGGCACCTTGGGCAAGTGTCATCTACTATAGCCTCGGGCCGACCAAAGCCTTGTGAGTGGATTTGGTAGACGGAAACTGAAAGAAGCCCGTCGTATATATGTATATATATATATATATATATGTATGTGTGTGTATATGTTTGTATGTCTGTGTCTGTCCCCCCAACATCGCTTGACAACCGATGCTGGTGTGTTTATGTCCCCGTAACTTAGCGGTTCGGCAAAAGAGACCGATAGAATAAGTACTAGGCATTCAAAGAATAAGTCCTGGGGTCGATTTGCTCGACTAAAGGCGGTGCTCCAGCATGGCCACAGTCAAGTGACTGAAATAAGTAAAAGAGTAAAAGAGTAAGCACAACACAATTTCCCACCACTAACAATCTCTGCTGAAAATGTTTTCTTCTTCGTAGATGGATTATAGACTACTGTACTAATTTTTCTGTTGCATTTTTATTTATAATAAATCCAGTGAAGCTTAGGGCCCAAAATATAAAACAAATATCAAAATAATTAATAATGTCAATGAAAACCAATAAATTATCAAATTTTTTTATTTATGCAAACAAATGTAGACATTTATGGTAATACAGCTTCAAATTATGATTACAATACATGGTACATTTTTTAAATTTTACACAAAAGAGTTCATTAAAATCCTAAAATCCTTACGATGATATCATTAATTCTGATTATTATGAAGCTTTATTTAGTGCTGAAGATAATGAACAGCTTGATTGTGCGATCTTAGTTCTCTGCCGAAGTCATGAACCTAGATCCAGCACTTGAGTTAAAATCTGAAATTCTATCCTTCTTTCATTCCTTTCGCAAATGAATTCAGATGGCTTCACAAATAAAACACTTTCCATTTTGATAATTTTTAAGTACCCACTCTGCAACTTTTTTCTCCAATTGTGGTCACTTACTAGGCTTTCCTCTGTTAGCACATTTTCTTTTTGGTATTCTCTGCAGTTTGTTAGATATCTTCTTCCAGTCTCTCATAAGTTTCTCTGAAACACAAAATTCACTTGCTGCTACAGTTAATTTATCTTCTCAGCAACTTCAATAACTTTTAGTTTAAATGCTGCTATAATTGTTTGAATGAAAAACACACATCATAATTAGTGAGATGATGCAAATGAGGAAAATGTAAAAACTTAATTTGTTCAACAATAAGAAAAACAACTGCTGTACTTCATTCACCAGGACATCAATTTTATCACTGATTATTGATCAATATCAACAAATATATGTTCAGTTAAGATATGTTATTTATGAAGAGAATGATTTAGCAGAGATAACACAGTCTTATCCTGTATATGTTTGTGTTAAGTGATTTCTATAAAAGAATGACTGATTACAGACATCACAGTGCTATGGTTTCTCTCCTGTATGACTGCATTTGTGATCAGCCAAATCATTTTTGCCAGGAAATGATTTATCATACTGATATAACTTCTCTCCCATATGAGAACGTTTGTGTCTACTTCAGTTATCTGACTGAGAAAATGACTTGCTACAAACATCACAACATGGTTTCTCTCTTGCGTGAATGTGTCTCTGTTCAGCTAATTTATTACTTCAAAGGAATGACTTACCATAGATCTCTAAGTGAAGTGCTATGGTTTCTCTCCTCTATGAATGTATTTGTGATTAGTAAGGGTACATTTGTGAGCAAATGACTTACCACAAATGTCACAAGGAAATGGTTTCTCTCCTGTATGAATACGTTTGTGAATAGCAACTCTACTTTTCTGAGAAAACGACATACCACAGATATTACAATGATGTGGTTTCCGTCCAGTGTGCAGGAATTTGTGCGTAGTTAATCCAGATTTATAAGAGAATGATTTACCACAGATGTCACAATGATATGGTTTCTCTCCTGTGTGAAAGTATATGTGATCAGCAAAATTACTCTTTACAGAAAATGATTTATCACAGATATCACAGTGATATCGCTTCTCTCCTGTATGAATGGATTTGTGTTGATTTAAGTTACGTTTCAAAGAGAATGATTTTCCACAGGTATCACAGCGGTATGGTTTTTCACCTGTGTGAATGCGTCCATGTTCAACTAACATGTGTTTTATACTGAAGCATCTTCCACAGATATCACAATGATAAGGCTTCTCTCCTGTATGAATACGTATGTGGGTAGTTAATTTACTTCCTGATGAGAATGATTTACCACAGATATCACAGCAATGTGGCTTCTCTCCTGTATGAATACGTTTGTGAGTAGTAAGTATACTTTTTCGAGAGAAAGACTTACCACAGACATCGCAGTAATATTGTTTCTCTCCTGTGTGACTGTATTTGTGAGAAGTAACCGTACTCTTTTGAGAGAATGATTTTCCACAGATATCACACTGATATGGTTTTTCTCCAGTATGAATGCGTCTGTGATCAGCTAAATTCCTTCTTAGAGAGAATGATTTATTACAGATATCACAGGTATATGGTTTCTCTCCTGTATGAATGTATTTGTGGGTAGTAAGGCCACTCTTTTGAGAGAATGATTTGCCACAGACGTCACAGTTATATGGTTTCACTCCTGTGTGAAAGTCTTTGTGTTTATTGAAGCTGCTTAAGTAAGGGAATGATTTACCACAAATATCGCACTTATATGGTCTCTCACCTGTATGAATGTATTTGTGAGTATCAAGGGTACCTTTTTCAGTGAATGATTTACCACAAATATCACAGTGATGTGGCTTTTCACCTGTATGAATACGTTTGTGAACATTGAGATGTCCCTGACTAGACAATGACTTTTTACATATATCACAATGGTATAATGGTTTTTCTCTTTCTTTTGCCATCTCTTCAGAAAATGAGTCATCCTTTACATTTTTCACGTAACTCATTGTTCTATATTTCTTATACAACCACAAATTATATATTTCTTGTTTACTTATTTTTTATATATTTCTATAATGTTTCAAATACTACTACTGCTATATTTCCAGCAAAGTCTGATCTTTGCAGATTTTTCCAAGTCCAAACAGAATATGAAATGCTTTTATAAATATAACAGGCAATGTGGAAGAGAAAATGGTGCTATTAATTCAGAAAATATTTCACAGCTATTTACCATAGATATATTCTATAAGCAGGGTTATATCTATTATTTATAACATCTTCCATTAGTCTTCAAAAGATGATCAGTCTTGAGTAAAAACTTGTTTATGCCACAGATATGTGATATTCTGAAATGATAGAGAAACAACAGAAGATATGGAAAAAACTTAGAAAGCAGAGATTCAGCTATAGAAATATTACTTCATTGTCTTTATGATAAACTGTACATATAAACTTTTACCAGAGAAATTTTCTTTACTATATATTTCGTTATTAAAGTTATATTATACAACTTTGTCATGTCTACCTATATACAGACATCGGCTCCTCCACCTTCAGATATTTTATAACATGTTGAACTACAGAATATTGGACGGTAACGTTGTACTATATCAGCAAATATAATCACAGGCCATCCCAGACTGAGCGGAACTATTAACGAAATTATGTTGTCTTCTTGACTGTTACAATTTTCATAACAGAAATTTAACTACACTTTAGCCTTCCACATACGACTTTTCCCCTTGTAACATTGTTGAGAACGTATATCTGTTATGGCAATACTTCAATCATACATTTGAAGGTGTGGATCACAAATACGACTATGAAATTTCATTTTTCTCTCTTTCTTTCTTGTAGATGTATCACTTGCAGATTTTCTTGGCATAATCAATGAACTTTGCAGGAGAATATAATTAATATGGATCAACATTTAAAACTTTCTCTTTGGTCTTGAGTTTCGAATTAGCCAGGTTCACCGACTTTTACTAAAAATAAAACATCTATTATAACTTACCTGTGATGATAAATAAACCAGTGTTTAATGTGAAAGATCTTTAATTAAACAACGGTAAATTTAATTCGAAGACACTTCAAAAAGCTGACACAGAAAATCAACGAAACGAACTATTATTCCGAATGTTGTCTGCTTCGTATTATTACTTTTTATCGATTGTTAAGGCGGCTTTTTTTTTTAAATCTTTGATATCTATAATTACTTTTTGAAAATGTGAATTGTAAGAAACATATCCGAATAATGATAAAAGATACAAAACTAGAACCTCATAGCTTCTTTTCATGCCAAGTCCTAATTTTACAGTGACCTGTTACCAACACTTAAGTGACGGTGGACGCAAATAAAACGACGCAGCTTGTCAAACACTTTCTTATGGGGCGGATATTTGACGCTGCTCAATGTCATGAAACCAATCTTCACTATTTTGCCTCAAGTCTTCTAGTGTCTGCGATCTTTATTTAGTTTATGCAGCTATCCTCACATGTATTCACTATATTATTCCTCTGCACACTATATCCCATTCCTTTAATGCAGAGGTCTCAAACTCTTTGGGCCACCGCCTCGCCCCTCATAGCTACATAATGCCCTCAGAGCCCCCATTCCTATGTTTATTTATAAATAAATATTTTATATCTCTTGCTGATTTATATATACTTCGAATGGTTTGTTATTTAATATAATATTGTATAATTTGTATACAATACTATAATATTATAAATTTATAGCGTCCCCCCCAATCCACTGCCTTCCTTCCAACGCCCCTTTTTTCTCTACCCAACCCTCGCCGCCCCCTTAGACACCAGCGCCCACCTGGACCGTCTCAACACCCAC
>NC_069009.1:1494669-1495430 GCF_001194135.2 Octopus bimaculoides
TAGCGCACACTTTGAGAAACCTAGGCACAATTTTTCTGCGAGTACATAAACATTTAACGAAGGCGTGGTACTTTTTGGTTAACTCACCCCCTATTAAAAAATTGGATTATCTCCCTAACTAAAAAATATTTGCAGTGTAGGTGTTTATAATCCATTTAAAAACACATTAAAAAAACCGTTAGATTCACTTCAACATTTAAATTTTAATTTGCCAAAATATTTTCGTCGCTTTGAGACCGCCACTTGTTCACTGACAAAATTCCGTGCTGTTGGTGTGTTTGTGGCCCAGTAACATTGTAAGGGAATGATTTACCACAAATATCGCACTTATATAGCCTCTCACCTGTATGAACGTATTTGTAAAACAATGCATACAGCTGATACCTAATCGCTATGTTTCACATCATAACTCTTCAACAACATTACACTATTTTCATATTCATGGTTGAAGTCACACTCATCACAAGTGTATTGAGGCACAGTATATTAGTGGTGCATTTATATTTCCAATTAATTAAACGTAACTTAATGCTTTAAAGACCAAAATTGATAAAAGATGTACAAGCACAACACAATTTTCCACCACTAACAATCTCTGCTGAATACGTTTTCTTCTTCGTAGATGGATTATAGACTACTCATCATTTAACGTCTGCCTTCCATGCTAGCATGGGTTGGACGATTTGACTGAGGACTGGTGAACCAGGTGGTTACACCAGGCTCCAATCTGATTTGGCAGAATTTCTACAGCTGGATGCCCT
>NC_069009.1:1495440-1503518 GCF_001194135.2 Octopus bimaculoides
CACCAGGCTCCAATCTGATTTGGCAGAATTTCTACAGCTGGATGCCCTTCCTAACGCCAACCACTCCGAGAGTGTAGTGGGTGCTTTTACGTGCCACCTGCACGAAGGCCAGTCAGGCGGTACAGGCAACACCCATGCTCAAAATGGTGTATTTTACATGCCACCTGCACAGGAGCCAGTCTAGCGGCACTGGCAATAATCTCACTCAAATGTCTTTTCCCATGCCAGTAAGGCGACACTGGTACTGTACTAATTTGTTTGTTGCATTTTTATTTATAATAAATCCAGTGAAGCTTAGGGCCCAAAATATAAAACAAATATCAAAATAATTAATAATGTCAATAAAAACCAATAAATTATCAATTTTTTTATTTATGCAAACATTTACCGGAATACAACTTTAAATTACGATTACAATACAAGGTACATTTTAAAAATTTTACACAAAAGATTTCATTAAAACTCTAAAAAGTCAATCTGTTCATTATCATCAGCACTAAATAAAGCTTCATAATCATCAGAATTAATGATATCATCATAACGATTCTCTTCATCTTTGCTGTCCTAAGTCAGAGGTAGCACATTATCCATTTCTTCATCATCCCATAGACAATCGTCTTCTGTACCATTTAATGCATTCGAAATTCTACATTTCTTGAATGATCTGGCAACAGTTTCAACTTTTATTTCCTTCCAAGAATCAACGATCCATTCTCAGATCAGAAGCAATGATACTACCTCCTTTCATGTACATTTTTTCTCCATCATGCACCCAGTTATTCCACTCCATTCACATCACGTTCATAAATGGCTTATTGATACTTACATCTAATGGCTGCAAAACATTTATAAGTCCACCAGGAATTACAACTATATCAGTATTTTGTGATTGGAGGCTATCAACAACATACTTCACTAGATGTACCCTAAAGTGATCCCACACAAGCAAGCTCTTTTCCTTTCATAGTCCACCAGGTGGTAAATTACAAACTTACTTTATTCACCTTCATCCATCCATCCTTGTGTTTGTACATGGATGACATTTCCTTTTGGAAATTTCTCCTTTGGTACAATGGTTTCTCTTAAAAACAACCATCAGTTTTAGTTTCATGTCATCAACCATACATGAAAGAACTAAAGTATCAGTTAAGAAACGTTATTGAGAGAATGATTTAGCAGAGATAACACAGTCTTTTCTTGTATATGTTTGTGTTAAGTGATTTCTACAAAAGAATGATTGATTACAGAACTCACAATGCTATGGTTTCTCTCCTGTGTGACTGCATTTGTGATCAGCCAAATCATTTTTGCCAGGAAATGACTTTTCACAAATATCACACAGACGTGACTTGTGTCAACTTAAGTTACCTGAGGGAATGGCTTACCACAAAAATCACGTGGTTTCTCTTGTATGAATGTATCTCTGTTCAGCTAACTTATTTCTTCAAGGGAATGACTTACCAAGATCTCTAAGTGCTATGTTTTCTCACTTCTATGGATATATTTGTGCCTAGTAAGGGCACTTCTGTAACTAAATGACTTACCACAAATGTCACAATGAAACGGTTTCTCTCCTGTATGAATACGTTTGTGAATAGTAACACTCCTTTTTTGAGAGAATGACATACCACAGATATCACAGTGGTGTGGTTTCTCACCAGTGTGCATGAATTTATGAGTAGTAAATCCGGTTCTATAAGAGAATGATTTACCACAAACGTCACAATGATATGGTTTCTCTCCTGTGTGAATGTATATGTGATCAGCAAAATTATTTCTTCCAGAGAATGATTTATCACAGATATCACAGTGATATCGCTTCTCTCCTGTATGAATGGATTTGTGTTGGTTTAAGGTACCTTTACGAGAGAATGATTTTCCACAGGTATCACAGTGGTATGGCTTTTCACGAGTGTGAATGCGTCCATGTTCAACTAACATATGTTTTACATTGAAAGATTTTCCACAGATATCACAGCAATATGGCTTCTCTCCTGTATGAATACGTATGTGGATAGTTAATCTACTTCCTAAAGAGAATGATTTACCACAGATATCGCAGCAATGTGGCTTCTCTCCTGTATGAATACTTTTGTGAGAAGTAACATTACATTTTTGAGAGAAAGACTTACCACAGACATCGCAGTAATATCGTTTCTCTCCTGTGTGACTGTATTTGTGAGAAGTAAGAGAATTTTTTTGAGAGAACGACTTACCACAGATATCACACTGATATGGTTTTTCTCCAGTATGAATGCGTCTGTGATCAGCTAAATTCTTTCTTAGAGAGAATGATTTATTACAGATATCACAGGTATATGGTTTCTCTCCTGTATGAATGTATTTGTGCGTAGTAAGGCCACTCTTTTGAGAGAATGATTTGCCACAGACGTCACAATTATATGGTTTCAGTCCTGTGTGAATGTTTTTGTGTTTATTGAAGCTGCTTGTGTAAGAGAATGATTTACCACAAATATCGCACTTATATGGTCTCTCACCTGTATGAATGTATTTGTGAGTATCAAGTGTACCTTTTTCAGAGAATGATTTACCACAAATATCACAGTGATGTGGCTTTTCACCTGTATGAATACGTTTGTGAACGTTGAGATTTCCCTGACTAGACAACGACTTTTTACAAATATCACAATGGTATAATGGTTTTTCTCTTTCTTTTGCCATCTCTTCAGAAAATAAGTCATCCTTTACATTTTTCACATAACTCATTGTTCTATATTTCTTATACAACCACAAATGATATACTTCTTGTTTACGTTTTTTTAATATATTTCTATAATGTTTCAAATACTTCTACTGCTATATTTCCAGCAAAGTCTGATCTTTGCAGATTTTTCCAAGTCCAAACAGAATATGAAATGCTTTTATAAATATATACCAGGCAATGCGGAAGAGAAAATGGTGCTATTAAATCAGAAAATATTTCACAGCTATTTACCATAGATATATTCTATAAGCAGGCTTGTGTCTATTATTTATAACATCTTCCATTAGTCTTCAAAAGATGATCAATATTCATGAATGTATCTGCAGGAAAAACTTGTTTATGCCACAGATGTCTGATATTCTGAAACGATAGAGAAACAATAAAAGATATGGAAAATACTTAAAAAACAGAGATTTAGCAATAGAAATATTACTTCATTGACATTATGATAAACTGTACATATAAACTTTTACCAGAGAAATTATTCTTTACGATATATTTTGCTATTAAAGTTATATTATACAACTTTGTGTTGTGTCTACTTATACACAGACATCGATTCCTCCACCTTCAGATATTATGTAACATGTCGAACTACGGAATATCGGTCAATAACGAACGTTGTAATATCTTAGCAAACATGACAAGTCACCGTTGTTTAGTCCCAGGTCATGTCTGACTGAGCGGACCTATTAACGAAATTATGTTCTATTCACGACAGTTAGACTTTTGCAACAGATCAATTTAGTCACCAACTGCCTACGCCCGTTCCTCCCCCTTTTTTATAACGTATATCTTTTCAGGAAACATCGTCATACGTTTGAAGGTGTGGATCACAAATATGTCTATGAAATTTCATTTGTTCCTTCTTTCTTTCCTGTAGATGTGTCACTTGGTGATCGTGTCTACCAAAAATTGTATCTTGTTTTACCATAGCTGTATCACTGGCCACGTTTCAGTCGGATGTTGCGTTGTATGATATTTGGCATAACCATTAATGAGGATCGTTCCGGTTGAATAAACAACTAACAGAGATATGTAGCAAGTGACACCTCTATGATAAAACAATAGACGGCTTTTGGTGGACACAATTACCAAGTGGAATATCTTCTGTAATGACAGAAATTAAAAATCTAGTACCTTTTCATCGCCTTGTCAAGTAAAATCTAAATTTTCTTGGCATAATCAATGAACTTTACTGGAGAAAAGAATTACTGAACTTTATTTATGAATGCTGTTTGCAATAAGTTCATGGTAAAAGGATAGTCTTATAATCAGACTCTATAACAAATGCATTAGTAGAAAAAAAATTAATTAGAAAAATAGATGAAACAAAGAACATAATTGCAAAAATATAATTAATATTCGTCTCAGCCTAGCAACATTTAAAACTTACACTTTGGTCTGGAGTTTCGAAAGACTAAAAATGAAATAGCTATTATAACTTACCTGTAATGATTAAATGAATAGGTGTTTAATGACAAGGATTTTTAATTCTTCAAAGAAGCGCTCTAACGGTAAATTTAATTCGAAGACATTGCGAAAAACCGACACAGAAAAATTAACGAAACGAACTTTCATTCGGAATGTTTTGTACCTCGTTTTGTCGATTGCTAAAACTAAGGCGGCAATTTTTTTTTTATTTCTAATTGCTATAATTACTTTTTGAAAATGCGAATTGTAAGAAACGTATCCGAATAATGGACAAAAGAAACAAAACTCCACTGCTTATTTTCATGTCTAGCGCTAATTTTACAGTAGTCTTTTACCGAAACCAACAGAGCTTATCAGACAGTCGAGGAGGGTACAAGCACAAGGACACGTATGTGTGTCTGTGTGCGCTTCGTTCATCAGTGTTCAAAAACCGTCGTTGTACATACATTTTCTTATGGGGTATATTTGACGCTGTGGAGGCGCAATGGCCCAGTGGTTAGGGCAGCGGACTCGCGGTTTCGATTCCCAGAACGGGCGTTGTGAGTGTTTATTGAGCGAAAACACCTAAAGCTTCATGAGTCTCCGGCAGGGGGTGATGGCGAACCCTGCTGTACTCTTTCACCACAACTTTCTCTCACTCTTACTTCCTGTTTCTGTTGGGTCAGCCTTGTGACACTCTGTGTCACGCTGAATCTCCCTGAGAACTACGTTAAGGGTACACGTGTCTGTGGATTGCTCAGCCACTTGCATGTTAATTTCCCGAGCAGGCTGTTTCGTTGATCGGATCGACGGAGTGCCAACAACAACAATATTTGACGCTATTTTACACCAAGACTTCTAGTGTCTGCTTTCATTCATCTACTGTCTTCTCATGTTCTCTGCATTGAGGGCTTGTGTCTCATTACCATGTAACATTGCTGTTTCTACACTTAGATAGATAGATAGATAGAGAATGAGACAGACAGACAGAGACTTTTAGCTTCAAATAATAGTTCTCTGAACTTTCTTCATCTTATTCTTATTCTCGAAACTACACTTTCTTGATACGAATTAGGTCTCCTTGAAAACAGAAACTATCTACCACCTCCAGAGCATTTGTAGAAATCTCTTTATCGTGTGTTCTTAGTTGTCGTTGTCCAAGAGCATCTTCCACATTCAAACACTACTCTCTTAACCTTCCTGTAATTCCACTACATTTGTGCATCCATAGTTTACGCTGGCCACACCTCATGGTGTTCCTACCTATAACTCTCCTGCATATCAAAGGATGTCACTTACCTGGATTTACAAAAGTCCAGTTATTCCACTTCATGAAAATACCAATGCCTTCTTTGAAAAAATGTGCTATGTTGTTCGTTCTAGATATCATAAATAATAGAGTCTCACACATGTAGGTTTTTATACGAGAATAAGCTTCACGTTTTTAACATCCTATCAGTGACTGGGAAATATATTTTCCTTACACTCCCTTTCACTCGGCGACCATCTACCAACTGGCTCCATCACTAGATACCACTATCATTATCATTTAAAGAACAAACTTATCCATTTGTTTATCTCGCATTTACAGCATCTTAACATCTAAACTGAGTATTTTGTATATCAAATAATATCAATAGATTATATAGCTTCAAAAGAAATATTTATTATAATAAAAGAGTAAAATAACTTTTATTTTTGTTTCAACTTGTTAAATTTACTCACAAAAATCGATGAGATCAGATTTCAGAAATTTAGAAAAAAATAAGCATGCTGTATTGTTTTTACACGAGGTACATGTTTGGTAAAGTAGGGTAGGGTAGGGGTAAGGCTTGTGTAAAGTATATTGCAGTCTCCACCAAACACAATGACAAACAGCAATAAACCACCAGCTTGGACTGGGAGATGTAGTGCAGTACCACAAAGTCTGCAGACCCTAGCACCCCTGATTGTGTCCAGCAGGGAACAACTGATCATGCTTCGGAACTGGAATGTCATAGTGTTAAAACAATATATCCACAAGAAAACAGAGCAAATTAATGTAATTAAAAGTGTTTGAATGAAAAACACACATCATAATTAGTGAGTTGATGCAAATGAGGAAAATGTAAAAAATTAATTTGTTCCATAAAAAAACAATACAATTGCTGTACTTTATTCACCAGGACATCTATTTTATCACTGGTATTGTTATTGATCAATATGAATAAATATAGGTTTAGTTAATCCTTTAGTATTCAGATTATCCTACCAAATGTGATGCTTATCTATTCACATTGTATTGAATTAATCGTGCATTCTCTCATAGCTGTGAGATTTCTGTGATGTGACTCTTTACATTGGGAATGATATTGTAGGGTAGGTGTAAGAGGCTGGATCTGACTGGTTTTGAACATAAAAGAGGTAAAATATTTAGGCTGGATATGGCCGGTTCGAATGCTAAAGGGTTAAGGAACATTATTGAGAGAATGATTTACCACAGATTACACAGTCATATGAAACTTATCCTCTATGAATATTTTTGTGTTTATTTAAGTCACTTCCCTGACAGAATGATTTACCACAGATATCACACTGATATGGTTTCTCTCCCGTATGAATGTATTTGTGTCTTTTCAAATTACCTATCTGAGAGAATGATCTACCACAGATATCACAGCAATGTGGCTTCTCTCCTGTGTGAGTGCGTCTGTGTTCAGCTAACACATACCTTCCAGAGAATGACTGACCACAGATATCACACGGAAATGGTTTCCCTCCCGTATGAATGTATTCATGAGAAATAAGGGAGCTTTTGAAAGAGAACGATTTACCACAGACCTCACAGTGGTATGGTTTCTCTCCTGTATGACTGTTTTTGTGTTCAGCTAACGTATTGCTTCCAGGGAATGATTTTCCACATATATCACAGCAATGTCGCATATGTGGCTTCTCTCCAGTATGAATAAATCGGTGAAGAGTTAAACTTCTTCTTACAGAGAATGATTTACCACAGACATCACAGCTATGTGGCTTCTCTCCTGTATGAATACGTTTGTGAATGGTTAAACTACTTCCTACAGAGAATGATTTACCACAGACATCACAGCCATGTGGCTTCTCTCCTGTGTGAATACGTTTGTGAGCAATTAAACTACTTTTGTTAGAGAATGATTTGCCACAGATATCACAGCAATGTGGCTTCTCCCCAGTATGAACCAGCTTGTGAATAAGTTTGTGAGAAGATTGTGTGAATGCTTTGCCACAAATGTCACAATGATATCGTTTCTCTCCTGTATGAATACGTTTGTGAGAAGTAAGGGTACTCTTCTGAGCGAATGATTTATCACAGATATCACAGTGATATCTTTTCTCTCCAGTGTGAGTGGATTTATGAGAAGTAAGATTACCTCTTTGAGTGAAAGATCTATCACAGATATCACACTGATATCGTTTCTCTCCTGTATGAATAAGTTTGTGAGAAGTAAGATTACTTCTGAAAGAAAAAGTTTTGCCACAGATATCACAGTGATATCGTTTCTCTCCTGTGTGAGTATAGTTGTGAGTGGTAAGGGTACTCTGTTGAGAGAATGATTTTCCACAGATATCACAGTGATATCGCTTCTCTCCAGTGTGAATGTATTTATGAGAAGCAAGATTACCTCTTTGAGAGAAAGATCTGCTGCAGATATCACACTGATATCGTTTCTCTCCAGTGTGAACGTATTTATGAGAAGTAAGATTACTACTTTGAGAGAAAGATCTGCTACAGATATCACACTGATATCGTTTCTCTCCTGTATGACTGTGTTTGTGATAAATAAGGCTACTCTTGCGAGGGAATGACTTACCACAGATATCACACTGATATGGCCTCTCTCCTCTACAAATATGTTTAATGAAATTCTTCTGAGTAGAGAAAGACTTTTTGCAGATATCACAATCATGTGATGTTTTGCTT
>NC_069009.1:1503734-1508439 GCF_001194135.2 Octopus bimaculoides
TTTTTCAAAGTTCAAGCTGAATGTAAAGTACTTTTGTAAATATTCCAGTAAATGCAGAAAACAAAATGCTTCTATGAATTTAGAAGAAATATTTCACAGTTATACACCATAGATATGTCATACAAACAGGATTACAATTATTATTTATATCATCTTCCTCTTGTCTTCAAAACATAATCAATATTAACGATGTATCTGCAGTAAAGATTCGTGTATGCCCCAGCGGCAGAGATTCTGAAACGATACAGAAAATACTTAAAAAGTAGATATTCAACAATTGGAAATATTACTACATTTTCATAAATCATAAACTGTTGATATCAACTTTTACTTCAATAATTGGTCTTTGCTATTTATTTTGTTATTGATCACTGTTGTTTCGTTCCAGGTCATCCCTGTCTGAGTAGATTTATTATCAAAAGTAGATTGTATTCAAGAGTGTTATAACTTTTATAATACATCAAATATAACCTTAACTCCAATTTACTATTCACCCACCATGACTTTCCCCACTTAACCTTACCTCTCCATTGCCTGTGGTAACCCAACGAGTGTCCTAACTCGCTTCAGTATGCTCTGTTGAACCTAGAGGTGTGTAACCAATTGAAATACATGATGTTATCGTCATCATCGTTTAACGTTCGCCTTCCATGCTAGCATGGGTTGGAAGATTTGACTGAGGACTGGTGAAACCAGATGGCTACACCAGGCTCCAATCTGATTTGGCAGAGTTTCTACAGCTGGATGCCCTTCCTAACGCCAACCACTCTCTGAGAGTGTAGTGGGTGCTTTTACGTGCCACCGGCATGAAGGCCAGTCAGGCGGTACTGGCAACAGCCACGCTCAAAATGGTGTATTTTACGTGCCACCTGCACAGGAGCCAGTCCAGGGGCACTGGCAACAATCTCGCTCAAATGTCTTACACGTGCCACCGTCACAAGTGCCAGGAAGGCGACGCTGGGCACAAGTGCCATCATGATTACGCTTTCGCTTGCCGAGTTTCATGTCCAATGAAGGAGACGACGTTGGCACGGGTGCCAGTCGTCGAATTTAGTTCGATATTTTTCTTTATTCATTTTTATCATTTTTTCACTGATGTTTGTGTTTTATTTGGTGTGCCGTTTCAATTTCTATATATCTAATTCTATTAAATGTTGGTTGAAATTATTCTTAATAATGTTTATCTTTTCAGGAAATGTTGCAGTCACGTTTTGAAGTTATGCATGACAAAAGGTTAAATGGGAGACGAAATGATGGTAATAATAAACACATTGTGTTTATTATGGTAGTTTGACCGTCGAGTCCCTCATAGCGTGAGGAATTCTTGTATAGTAATGCCCTTATATAAATAAATATTACAGTAGATATTCCATTTTCTATACTGTGTCGATTCAAAGCGGTCTATTGTTTTATCATTTGCTACTGATCCATATTTGCTGTTTATTCTGTCCAAATAATCACTTTTAGCTCCTCAGAATAAACATCATAAAACGAAAATAGCTGACTGAGGCTTAACGCGAGTAACTAAAAAAAAAAAATGAAATGTTAATGTTTCCCCATTAGCCAGGCTCACCCGACTTTTACTAAGAAATAAAGTATGTATTATATCTTACCTGCTGTGGTGTATTAATCAGTGTTTCACGTGGAACAATACCTTTTTATTACACAAAGGAGGGATCTAACGAAGAATCAATGAAACTGACAAATGATCCCAAAGTTGTGTACATCATGCCGTTATATATTTGTCAGATACGATGATCTTTCAAAAGCAAGTTTACGATTTTTAGCTGTAATCATTCAAGAATGGACCCTGCAGGATCTGAATGCTAGAATATTGTTAAGTATTGAACCACGAAGAGTACAGGAACAGAACAATGGAAACGCAAAATTTTCCTGCTGAACGGAAATTTTAACTTCCAGCAGCAAGGTGCCCCCTCCTCGCATATCACGCCTTATACCTTTGTTTATTTTTTGGAATTCTCAGAATATTTTTTGTGAAATTTTTTTTTCTACACAAGGGAAATTATACAGCTATGATAATTTTTGTTATAATTTTCGAAATTAAAAAAGAAAAAAAAATTTAATTGTTTTGTAACTTTTTTCTGTACGTATGTGTGCATTCATGTATTTTTGTGCATGTATGTGTATGCAGCGAGGGTTCGTGTTTACCTGCTTTATTTGCATATGCAAATTCCGTAAATTCTCCCTCCCCCCCCAAAAAAACCGACTTCGACGTCGAAAAAGCCATATTATTAGTGATAATATTTCATACAATCACGTACAAAATGACGAACGAATTTGACAGGTTTGATAAGACAGGTGAGTGATTGCCAAATCACAATTTAAAATACGGATAATCCTATGTTTTGTTTTAAATCTCAGCAATAAATATGTTTTGGGAGAGAAAGATATTGAAAAACGTCGATACGTCAGAGTGACAACGAACAAACGAGAACGGTATAAGGTGATCGCCAGATGTGCTAAAAATAACAGCTAGATACCTCTTAAATCACAATTTTTTTTTTCTTTCTTTTTAGCTTTTTGTATAGTAGCATCTTCCGAGTGTAGAACACAAATTCACGAAGCTTTTCTGAAAATTCCAAAAAAGTTATGAGGGGGGGGGGTCATATGCGGTATGTAAAATTGATCGAATGAAAAACACATCATAATTAGTGAATTGATGCAAATGAGGAAAATGTAAAAAATTAATTTATTCCATAAAAAGTAATACAATTGCTGTACTTTATTCACCAGGACATCTATTTTATCACTGGTATTGTTATTGATCAATATGAATAAATATAGGTTTACTTAAGGAACATTATTGAGAGAATGATTTAGCACAGATTACAGTCATATGAAACTTATCCTGTATGAATATGTTTGTGTCTAGTTAAGTGATTTCTCTGAGAGAATGATTTACCACAGATATCACACTGATATGGTTTCTCTCCTGTATGAATGTATTTGTGTCTATTTAAATTACCTATCTGAGAAAACGATCTACCACAGATATCACAGCAATGTGGCTTCTCTCCTGTGTGAGTGCGTCTGTGTTCAGTTAACACATATCTTCCAGAGAATAGCTGACCACAGAACTCACAGTGATATGCTTTCCCCGCCGTATGAACGTATTCGTGAGGAATAAGGGAGCTTTTGAAAGAGAATGACTGTCCACTTATCTCACAGTGATTCGCTAACGTATTGCTTCCAGAGAACGATTTTCCGCATATATCATGGCAATGTGACACATGTGGCTTCTCTCCAGTGTGCATAAGTTGGTGAATAGTTAAATTTCTTCCTACAGAGAATGATTGATCACTGCTATCACAGCAATGAGGCATCTCCCCAGTATGAGAAGTTTGTGAGAAAGTTTTGCCACAAATATCACAGTGATATTGTTTCTCTCCAGTGTGAGTGGATTTATGAGAAGTAAGATTATAACTTAGAGCGAAAGATCTATCACAGATATCACACTGATATCGCTTCTCTCCTGTATGAATAAGTTTGTGAGCAGCAAAATTACTTCTGAAAGAAAAAGTTTTGCCACAAATATCACAGCGATATCGTTTCTCTCCTGTGTGAGTATAGTTGTGAGTGGTAAGGGTACTCTTTTGAGAGAATGATTTTCCACAGATATCACAGTGATATCGCTTCTCTCCAGTGTGAATGTATTTATGAGAAGTAAGGTTACCTCTTTGAGCGAAAGATCTGCTACAAATATTACACTGATATCGTTTCTCTCCTGTGTGAATGTATTTATGAGAAGCAAGAGTACTCTTGCGAGGGAAAGACTTTCCACAGATATCACAGTGATATTGTTTCTCTCCTGTATGAATATATTTGTGAGAAATAAGGGTACTCTTGCGAGGGAATGATTTAGCACAGATATCACACTGATATTGTTTCTCTCCTGTATGAATAAGTTTGTGAGAAATAAGGGTACTCTTGTGAGAGAATGACTCTCCACAGATATCACACTGATATCGTTTCTCTCCTGTATGAATGTATTCGTGAGAATTAAGGGTACTCTTTTGAGAAAATGATTTTCCACAGATATCACAGTGATATCGCTTCTCACCTGTATGAATGTATTTGTGAGAAGTAAGGGTGCTCTTGCGAAGGAATGATTTTCCACAGATATCACAGTGATATCGTTTCTCTCCTGTGTGAGTATAGTTGTGAGTGGTAAGGGTACTCTGTTGAGAGAATGATTTTCCACAGATATCACAGCGATATCGTTTCTCTCCGGTGTGAATGTATTTATGAGAAGCTAGATTACCTCTTTGAGAGAAAGATCTGCTACAGATATCACACTGATATCGTTTCTCTCCAGTGTGAATGTATTTATGAGAAGCAAGATTACTTCTTTGAGAGAAAGATCTGCTACAGATATCACACTGATATCGTTTCTCTCCTGTATGACTGTGTTTGTGATAAATAAGGCTACTCTTGCGAGGGAATGACTTACCACAGATATCACACTGATATGGCCTCTCTCCTCTACAAATATGTTTAATGAAATTCTTCTGAGTAGAGAAAGACTTTTTGCAGATATCACAATCATGTGATGTTTTGCTTCTGTCTATTGTCATCTTTTCAGAAAATGAGTCATCCTTTACATTTCTCACAGAACTCATTGTTCTATATTTCTTATACAACCACAAATTATATAGTTCTTCTTTTCTCTGTTATATATTTCGAT
>NC_069009.1:1508449-1516426 GCF_001194135.2 Octopus bimaculoides
TACAAATATGTTTAATGAAATTCTTCTGAGTAGAGAAAGACTTTTTGCAGATATCACAATCATGTGATGTTTTGCTTCTGTCTATTGTCATCTTTTCAGAAAATGAGTCATCCTTTACATTTCTCACAGAACTCATTGTTCTATATTTCTTATACAACCACAAATTATATAGTTCTTCTTTTCTCTGTTATATATTTCGATATTCTTTTAAATACCTCTACCACAATATTTTCAGCAGCAACTCTCACTGTTATCAATATCTGAAGATTCTTCAAAGTTCAAGCTGAATGTAAAGTACTTTTGTAAATATTCCAGTAAATGCAGAAAACAAAATGCTGCTATGAATTTAGAAGAAATATTTCGCAGTTATTCACCATAGATATGGCATACAAACAGGATTACAATTATTATTTATAGCATCTTCCTCTTGTCTTCAAAACATAATCAATATTAACGATGTATCTGCAGTAAAGATTCGTGTATGCCCCAGCGTCAGAGATTCTGAAACGATACAGAAAATACTTAAAAAGTAGATATTCAACAATTGGAAATATTACTACATTTTCATAATTATAAACTGTCGAAATAAACTTTTACTTCAATAATTGGTCTTTGCTATTTATCTTGTTATTGATCACTGTTGTTTAATTCTAGGTCATCCTTGACTGAGCAGATCTGGATCTTTCTGATCTCTGATAGTTGTTGTTGACAAACTACGGCATTAATTTTATTCAAGGGAAAAGATCCCATTACACCGCACAATGTGTGGTGTTCACAATTCACAGCAGCAATTATTTTCACTTCAATAGACGTCAGTGATTGCTTGAAATTACCGAAATACGACAATTTTTTACACGAACAATTTTTTATCTGTTCTATAACACAAAATATACAATTATACGAAGTTTGAAAGTGTTTCGGTACCAAAAACACTACATAAAACATAAATGAAAAGTGGTGTCCGTCAATTCAGAAAGATCCACTTTATTCAAAATGAATCTAACGTTTTCCCCTACATTTTACTCGCTAATTGCAGTGTGTAGCACTTATAATTATGAAATGTTTCGTTGAAATAAACACTTTGGGTTACTATGGTTTTACGAAAAGTCAAACAGGAAATTACCAAAATATTTTACCTGATTTGACATATCACTCAGTCTTTAATGTGAATTATCTTTTAATTAAATCGAGGAGCGATGTAACGGGAAATTAAAAGTGGAAGACTGGAAAAAAATCTGGTAGGATTGGATTCACGTCGAAGATTAACGAAGTACAAGTCTGCCAACCTGATAATATAATTCGTAGGTCAAGGTATACCACAGTAGATGTCGCGAATCAATGTGTGAATTCTTACGTATCGTGTGTGGGGGGGAACCTCACAGCAAAAGACTGTCCCTACGTACTCCAAGAGGCTGCACCATACATACCTACTCCAACTTAGTGCTATGCGCTGGTAACGAAGCCCAGCAAGTGAGATAACTCCATAAACATCAAAATCCGTATGTTATCTCGGAATATCGCACCGACACTAAAAAACAAACGAAACGAACCGTCACATTTATTCTTTTGCTTTAATCTTTTACTTGTTTCAGTCATTAGATCGTAGTCATGCTGGGCCACCTCGTTGAAGAATTTTGGGCGGAATTTTGGTTTAAGCACACTATATTACCCCCTCTTTTACCCGTTTCAGTCATGCTGGAGCACCGTCTTTAGTCGAGCAAATCGAATCCCAGGACTTATTCTTTGTAAGCCTAGTACTTTATTCTATCGGTTATTTTTGCCGAACCGCTAAGTTACGGTGACGTAAACACACCAGCATCGGTTGTCAAGCGGACAAACACAGACACACAAACATACACACGCATACATATATATATATATATATACGACAGGCTTCTTTCAGTTTCCGTCAGCCAAATCCACTCACAAGGCTTTGGTCGGCCCGAGGCTATAGTAGAAGACACTTGCCCAAGGTGTCACGCAGTGGGACTGAACCCGTAACTTTTTTTCTTTTTCTTTTGGAATTTTCAGAAAATTTTTAGAACACTGTCGTTCTACACACGGGAAATCAAACTACTAGACAACAAAAAAAAATAATAAAAAATTGGTGCTTGATTTAAAGGTTTTGCTGTTATTTTTAGCACATCTCACGACCACCTCATACCCTCCTCGTTTGTCACTCTTACGCAGTGGTTCCCAACCTTTTCACTATCAAGGTACCCCTTTTATTTAAATGAGTTTTCCCAACGGACCCCAGGGTATGGAAAGGTCTGTTAGCTTAACATGCTGACTTACAAAACAGAAAAAAATTATTTTGTTTGGTCAATGCCGTCCTTGCATCCGAAGATTATGGGGATGACAAAAGAATAAACGATTCTCTTATGCACTTCATTAGCTTACAGCTGTTTCTGCTAGAAGATGCAGTGGACTCATTGTCGAGTGTATGAGTAACTGATAAGGCGAGGGGGCTGCACCAGGTTCCATAGTCTATTTTTGGCTTGGTTTCGACAGCTGGATGCCCTTCCTCACGCCAGTCACTTTACAGAGTGGACTGCATGCTTTTTACACGGCACCATCACCAGTGCTTTTTAAGTAACACCATTGCCAATGCTTTTTATGTGACACCGTCACCAGAGTTTTTCCGTGACACCATCACCAGCGCTTTTCCTGTGACACCATCACCAGAGCTTTTCCCGTGACACCATCACGAGCGCTTTTCCCGTGACACCATCACGAGAACTTTTCCCGTGACACCATCACCAGTGCTTTTCCCGTGACACCATCACCAGCGCTTTTTATGTGACACCATCACCAGCGCTTTTTATGTAACACCATGGCCAATGCTTTTCACGTGACACCATCACCAGTGCTTTTTATGCAGAACCAGCTCAAGTTCTTTTTACATGCCACCAGCACCTACACCAATGCTTTTAAGTGACACCTTGGTTTCAGGATCTCAATTCTGTTGTGGTGGGCAGGTCTTCAGTACAGCAAAGCATTAGATATCTCAGTCCTCTGTCATCTCCTTCGGAAAGTTCAGCATTTACAATTCAGTAAAAGAGTTTAACACATAAACATAGACTAAAAAAACGAAATACACCATTTTTTAATTAATTATATTCTTTTATTAAATTGTTCAATTTTTTTAATTGCTTTAAGATAATATATATATAAAACACATATAGTAAAAAAGACAGACAAGAACAATACATATACAAGAACTATATATACATGCTTACACACACACAAACATGTATGTATATATATATATATATATAATATTTTATATGTAATGGAGTCTCCCGTCGTTTGACGACGTATGAGGGTTCAACAATTTCTTACTGAACAACCACACAGATGATTTGTTCATGGTGATCAAATGTTTTGTGTAGACATAAGCTTACTCCCTCCATCAGATCGATATTAACTGTACAGGTGTAACGAGGTGCCACGTGTCAGATGTTGAAATGATTGCAGAGCAACGTGAGTGCTTTGCTCCAGAACGCAACACAACGGCCGGTCTGGGAATCGAACCCGTGACAAATACAACAACACACACACAGACAGGCACATGTACAGACACCGTTTTACATATATATTTCAAATATGTATTAATATAAACGGCAGTGCACCAGCATGGCCACAGCTCTAAGCTGAAACTATAGGGAAAAAAAAAAATGTATGTGCATATACACATTCGTGTGTGTGTGTGTGTGTGTGTGCCAGGTTTCCTTAGTCTCACAAAGCATCGCATCAGTCTTGGTAGTCTCATTTCACATCACCCTTCAGTTCAACTTCAGTAGGTGTTGTTCCTTAGTTGGTGGTGGTGGTGGTCGTGATGGGAACAACATACTTGATGTATAAAAGTGCGTGTGTGTGTGTTATCTCCTCCTTTGCTAAGAGTGGGTCGCCTCCGCCTTCTTGGTGTTGATGGGCGTGATGGCCTGGTGTAGCTTGCTCACGGCCGTTTCCAGGGTCTGCTGTAAGAGCCGGTCATCACAGGTCACCTTCTGCAAGAACACAAACAGATGGACAGTGGAAAGAGAGAACAAAGAAAACAGAGACAGACAGAGGAGGAAGAGAACAAGGGAACAAGAAAAAAGGGAGGTAAGTAGGTAGGTAGGTAGATTTTTGTGGCATAAATTATGTAAATTATCATTAATTGGGGTAATCATTAGAAAATTAAATGATCACAGAAATAAGAACTGAATTGCTATCAGGTCTCTTGATATCTGCACCAGTAATAAGCCTTAGGCAAGACACACCACTCTACTTGTTTCCTCAGCCAACCTCAGCTGTAAACCTTAGACAAGACACACCACTCTACTTGTTCCCTCAGCCAACACATCATTATACATACATACACATACATACTCACAAACATATACATACACAAATACCCACACACCTGTATACATACATGCATACACACGCACACCTATATACATAAACACATACGCATGCACACATCAATATACATACATACGCACACCTATATACATACACACAAATGCACACAACTATATATATATATATATATACACACACACACACCTATACACAAACATCGTCCATGCACACACATCATTATACATACATACTCACACACACAAATACCCACACACCTGTATACATACACACAAATGCAAACACCTATATATATAATTACTAGCCTGATAGCCTTGGCTATGTCAAGATGGATTTTTATTTTGATTTTTTGATCACCTCGTTTTTGGAATGGTTTTTGTATAATACCATACCATACTATATTCTGGTGCCTAAACATAAGTACCATATTCAATTTTGAATCTAAATCTAAACGTTATCTATATATATATAGACACATGCACGCACACACACTTCCAGCAAATGTCCGGAAGGGCAAAGGTGAGAGAGCAACATACCTGGGTTGCCAATTCGATGTTGGCCATTTTGCTGTTGACCGTGATGCTAAGTACACCATTCTGAGACTTGGAGGTGTCCTTGATGGATTCCACACCGAACATATCAATCAGCATCTTCTCCAAACATTCCTTAAAGTGTTCATCACAAACTTCCAAGGGTGCTGGAACATCTATAGTAGAGAGAGAGAGAGAGAAACAGACAGATAGATGTGATATATTTGCTTGCAAGGTAAGATGGCGAGCTGGAAGAAACGTTAGCATAGGCGCAGGAGTGGCTGTGTGGTAAGTAGCTTGCTTACCAACCACATGGTTCCGGGTTCAGTCCCACTGCGTGGCACCTTGGGCAAGTGTCTTCTACTATAGCCTCGGGCCGACCAAAGCCTTGTGAGTGGATTTGGTAGACGGAAACTGAAAGAAGCCCGTCGTATATATATATATATATATGCATGTATGTATGTGTATGTATATGTTTGTGTGTATGTTTATCCCCCCCAACATCGCTTGACAACCGATGCTGGTGTGTTTATGTCCCCGTAACTTAGCGGTTCGGCAAAAAGAGACCGATAGAATAAGTACTAGGCATCCAAAGAATAAGTCCTGGGGTCGATTTACTCGACTAAAGGCGGTGCTCCAGCATGGCCACAGTAAAATGACTGAAACAAGTAAAAGAGTATACCAGAAGTGCTTAGCGACATTTTGCCTGGCTTTATGTTCTGAGTTCAAATTCCAGCAAGGTTAACTTTGTCTTTCAGCCTTTCGGGGTCGATGAATTAAGTACTAGTTGCGTACTAGGCTCGATCTAATTGACTGGCCCCACCTCGCCCAAAAGTTTGGGCCTTGTGCTTACAGTAGAGAGAAATATGATCAGATTTAAGACAGTAAGCTGGCAGAACCATTAGCAAGCCGAGGTCGACTTAGCCTTTCATCCTTTCGGGGTCGATAAATTAAGTAGCAGTTACGTACTAGGGTCGATGTAATCGACTTAATCCGTTTGTCTCCTCTATGTTTAGCCCCTTGTGGGGAATAAAGAAATAAGAAACGTTGGCATGCAAGGTGAAATGCTTAGCGGTATTTTGTCTGCTGTTACGTTCTTAGTTCAAATTCCACCGAGGTCGACTTTGCCTTTCAGCCTTTCAGGGTCGATTAAATAAGTACCAGTTACGCATTGGGGTCGATCTAATTGACTGGCACCTTCACCCAAAATTAGTGGCATTTCATCCATGCGGGGCCAAAAACAATAAGTACCAGTTTACTATGGGGGGGTACTTATTCTATTGGTTTCTTTTGCCACACTGTTAAGTTACAAGGGACTAGACACACCAATATCAGTTGTCAAGCAGTGGTGGAGGTACAAACACAGATACTGGGACACGGATACACACATATATATAATGGGCTTCTTTCAGTTTCCATCTACCAAATCCATTCACAATGCTTTGGTCAGACTGCAGCTATAGTACAAGACACTTGCTGGATATGCCACGCAATGGGACTGAATGCAGAACCACGAGATTGAGAAGCAAACTTCTAACTACATAGCCATGCCTGTGCAGATGATTAACTCCATCATCCCATTTCTTTTCACCATATTCAGCACAGGTTCCGATTCCCATCATGCAGAATCCAATAACTAAAACCAGAGAAGGAAAATACTTAGAAAACCTTGATGGTTGCAACCAAGGCATTTAGCCCCCAACACTCCATCGATCTTGTCAGACTGCCGTCAGCACAAATGATGAAAGAAATGAAAAGGAAAATGAGAATCAACTCACTCTTATGTGGCATTGGGTCGGATTCCGCTCTCAGGATGACTGTCACCACAGCATCAGCATACATGTCTGTCACAGGGTTACTGTTCCACTGGAGCATGAGAAAAAGAAGAGGTAGGGGGGGAGGGAGAGACAAAAGAAATACAGAGGTTAGATGATGATAATAGTGATGACAATTGTGATGATGATGGTGATTGTGATTATGATGATGACAACGATGATGGTGATGGTGACAATAAGAAATGTTAGCATGCTGGGCAAAATGCTTAGCGGTATTTCGTCTGCCGTTACGTTCTGAGTTCAAATTCCACCGAGGTCGATGTTGCCTTTCATCCTTTCAGGGTCGATAAATTAAGTACCAGTTACGCACTAGGGTCGATGTAATCGACTTAATCCCCTTGTCTGTCCTTGTTTGTCCCCTCTATGTTTTGCCCCTTGTGGGCAATAAAGAAATAAGAAACGTTAGCACGCCGGGCGAAATGCTTAGCGGTATTTTGTCTGCCGTTACGTTCTGAGTTCACTTTCCACCGAGGTTGATGTTGCCTTTCATCCTTTCGGGGGGTCGATAAATTAAGTACCAGTGAAGCACTGGGGTCGATGTAATCGACTTAATCCCTTTGTCTGTCCTTGTTTGTCCCCTCTATGTTTAGCCCCTTGTGGGCAATAAAGAAATAAGAAACGATGCCACAACAGACAATTGGATTCTGGACAGTTCCCTACTAGCCCCTCCCATGCCAAACCATCCAACCTACACCAGCATGGAGAGCGGATGTGATGATGAAGCCACAACATACGAGACCCTCCCTGCATAAAACCACATAGCCAGATCAAGTTTGACCTACGGCTAAAACAACATCGAAGACAACAATGCTATTAACAAACAGAAGCTGAAATGTACAAGACCCCCCCCACACACACACACACACACATACAGAGAAACTTACCTCCACCAAAACCCTCCATGGTTCCACATGTAGTGTTATACAGTCAAACACCTTGAGTATGTTCTTCTCTGGAATCTCCTCCAAGTTCTGGGCCAGCTGGCTCAGGTAGTATCGCAAGAGGGGCATCGTACCTGTGTAGTTGATGCTGAGTCTTTGTAGTACAGTGCTCATGGCAAGATCTGTGTAGTCTGTAGAGAGAGAGAGAGAGAGAATGAGAGAGAGAAAAAGGTATGGAACATAATAGCACACACACCTGTGCTAGTTCCACATAAAAAGCACTGTGTGGTAAGTAGCTTGCTTACCAACCACATGGTTCCGGGTTCAGTCCCACGACCAAAGCCTTGTGAGTGGATTTGGTAG
>NC_069009.1:1516436-1519452 GCF_001194135.2 Octopus bimaculoides
CACGACCAAAGCCTTGTGAGTGGATTTGGTAGACGGAAACTGAAAGAAGCCCGTCGTATATATGTATATATATATATTTGTATGTGTGCGTATATGTTTGTGTTTGTCCCCCCAACATCGCTTGATAACCGATGCTGGTGTGGTTATGTACCCGTAACTTAGCGGTTCGGCAAAAGAGACCGATAGAATAAGTACTAGGCTTACAAAGAATAAGTCCTGGGGTCGATTAGCTCGACTAAAGGCGGTGCTCCAGCATGGCCGCAGTCAAATGACTGTAACGAGTAAAAGAGTATATATAAATACACACACACGTGAAGAGGGTGGGGGTCAGTGTACATAGGTCTGTCTACTCACTTGGTAAGTCCACAGGAGACATTATGTGGTAGTTGAAGTTTCGTTTCACAAGAATTCCTGCAATTTTGTGGTTCTGTTCCGGTTTCTCTGCTGCCAACACACCGACGACCTGTGAGAGTTAACAGGAGATGCATGCACAGCACCACACATCATAGGGAAGAAAAAAAAAAGAATGGTAAAATGCATATCAACAAACAAAAACAAAAACAAAAAAAGCAGAAAAATGTTCTAGGTGCAGGTATATATACCTGTCGGTTGTAACAACTAATATTCCAGTTCATCTGACCAATGGAACAGCCTGTTTGTGAAATTAACATGCAAGTGGCTGAGTACTCCACAGACATATGTGACTTTAATGCAGTTCTCAGGGAGGTTTAGCATGACACAGAATGTGACAAGTTTGGTGCTTTTGAATAACAGGTACAACGATATATATATTTATATACGCACTTCACATACAGACAATATATGACTGTATATACACTTCTTTATATGTAAATTATATACTATCACTGTGGAGGCGTGTGGCTTAGTGGTTAGGGTGTCAGCATCATGATCATAAGATTGTGGTTTCGATCCCTGGACCGGGCAACGCGTTGTGTTCTTGAGCAAAACACTTCATTTCACATTGCTCCAGTCCACTCAGCTGGCGAAAATGAGTAATGCTGCGATGGACTGGCGTCCCGTCCAGCTGGGGAACACATACGCCATTGAAACCTCTGAAGAGGGGCCTTTGCGTCTGTAATATAAAGGTTTTATAAAACTGTCCACATTGTCAGAAACTTTCTATTTTCTCTGTTTTTAAAGAGAGATAAAAAAAAGCATTATTTGTACAAAACCTTTGCCATTTTCTCTCCTCGGAAGTGGAGTTCCACGGCAACTGTGTTCCTCGGGTTGTTTACGAGCATCTGGTAGTTTTCATCATCCTCGTACTCTCGGATGAGGGCTGCACGCAGGCGACTCATTTCATTCTGTTCCCCATGGACGAGAACCTTGGTTAACGGAGAAAAATAAGAAAGAAATCATGACCTCAGTAATTACAACAATGATGATCAATGCCACTACTACTACTACTACTACTACTACTACAACAACTACTACAACTACTACTACTACTACTACTACTACTACAAATAAGGTAATAACAGTAATAATCTTTTCTACTATAGGCACAAGGTCTGAAATTCGGAGGAAAGGGGAATAGTTGATTGTATCGACCCCAGTGCTTCACTGGTATTTATTTCCTCAACCCCGAAAAGGGTGAAAGGTAAAGTCGACCTTGGCAGAATTTGAACTCAGAATGTAAAAACAGACGGAATACTTCTAAGCATTTTGCCTGGTGTGCTAACGATTCTGCCATCTCACCTTAATAATAATAATAATAATAATAATAAATTAAAAATAATTTTTCCTACACAAAACACTTTCAATACAGTAACCATAAGAGCATCACAGCAAACCACAGCACATACCCAAGGCACACAGAGCTGCGCTCGGTAGTGAAGTGAAAGTACGTTATAAAAATAAAACTACTAAATAATAATAATAATAATAATAATAATAATAATAATAATAATAAAGAGCGAGGTTGTTGCCAGTGCCGCTGGACTGGCACATAAAAAGCATCATTTTGAGCATGGCCATTGCCAGTAGGGCCAGACTGGCCCTAATGCCAGTCGCATGTAAAAGCACCCACTACACTCTCGGAGTGGTTGGCGTTAGGAAGGGCATCCAGCTGTAGAAACCCTGCCAGATCAGATTGGAACCTGATGTAGCCATCTGGTTTCACCAGTCCTCAGTCAAATCGTCCAACCCATGCCAGCATGGAAAGCGGACGTTAAACGATGATGATATATATATATATATATATATAAATAAACTTCACTCTCGGAGTGGTTGGCGTTAGGAAGGGCATACAGCTGTAGAAACTCTGCCAGATCAGATTGGAACCTGGTGCAGCCATCTGGTTTCACCAGTCCTCAGTCAAATCGTCCAACCCATGCCAGCATGGAAGGCGGACGTTAAATGATGAGCAGTAACAATACTTACAACATGTGGAGGCTTGAGAGCTCGCAGGAATTCACTAGTCTGCTGGTAGTCAGTGTGAGCGGAGAAGGAGATGTAGTCAACAGAGCATTTCAATGGTAATTTCTGGCCTGTCATGGTCACAATCTCGTCTGGTTCAGACAGGACATGCTGTAAAATAAGAAAAACAGAAGGGTGGGTGTGGTCATACGTATGTGGGCGTGGATATGTAGGTGACCAATCATAGTCGCTCTTTCATTTGGTTTTGGACAGTACGTAGAGGAACAGAGAGGATGATAGAATGAGGGATGTGGGCGTGTCTGAGTGTAGCTGTGGATTTGTATGTGTATGTGTGTCCAATCAGACATCGTGAACTGGAATAGAGATGACAGAAAGAGGGGTGTATACATGTCCCTGTGGGCAGGGCAGCAAGATTATCTGAGGCCTCTGTGGGTATGTCTCTCTGGTCAGTCATGGACACCACTGTAGCTTCTTCTGACTGGACATGCCAAGAAGGAGAACACGAATAAAAGGTGTTTATATATCTCACTGGGCGTGGCTATGTCTACTTAGTCACAGTCAATATTTATTTAGAAAACATGAATAAAGAGTGTGAATATATATATATATATATATA
>NC_069009.1:1519701-1520577 GCF_001194135.2 Octopus bimaculoides
GAAAAAACATTCGAGCAAGGTCTTTGCAAGTGCTGCTGGACTGGCTCCTGAGCAGGTGGCACGTAAAATACACTGTTTTGAGCGTGGCTGTTGCCAGTACCGCCTGACTGGCCCTTGTGCCGGTGGCATGTAAAAAGCACCCACTACACTCTCGGAGTGGTTGGCATTAGGAAGGGTATCCAGCTGTAGAAACTCTGCCAGATCAGATTGGAGCCTGGTGTAGCCATCTGGTTCGCCAGTCCTCAGTCAAATCGTCGAACCCATGCAAGCATGGAAAGCGGACGTTAAACGATGATGATGATATATATCTAAGTGGGCATAGCTGGATCTGAAGTCTACATGGGCATGGGTCCAGCTGGTCAGTTCCAGTCTGGTATAATCTGATACAGACTTTGTTGCTCCTGACTGCATAACTGACAACTCGTAATAATTCAAGATGACAAACATTAACTGCACGAAACTCACCAATCCTGGAAACCCCAAGAGGATAATGTTCATATCATGTGGGCCCCAGCGCCAACAAAGCTAGAAACACGACTAACCTTAGCCAGAGTGCCTTCCACACAGTAACCAGCAATGATAACTCCATTCCGTTTGTCCGTGCACCAGCTCTCAAACAGCTCCCGGGACAGTCCACTCTGCATCATACCAGGGCTGGCCAACACCACAGATGGACCTATGTCTTCGAAATGCTCCATGCTCTGTAACAAAATAACAACTCAATTTGTAGATCTAACCCATGCTAGCATGGAAAGCGGACGTTAAACGACGACGACGACGACGATGATGATGATGTCATATACACATATAAACACACACATATATACTCGCAAATATAAACATACATATATATATATATATATATATATATATATA
>NC_069009.1:1520587-1521550 GCF_001194135.2 Octopus bimaculoides
AGCTCTCAAACAGCTCCCGGGACAGTCCACTCTGCATCATACCAGGGCTGGCCAACACCACAGATGGACCTATGTCTTCGAAATGCTCCATGCTCTGTAACAAAATAACAACTCAATTTGTAGATCTAACCCATGCTAGCATGGAAAGCGGACGTTAAACGATGATGATGATGATGATATGTATATAACAAATAATGAGTATATGCATATATACGTGCAGGTATGTGCATACCTACGTCTACCAGTATATATCGGTGCATATCTGGGTACAGGACATTGCAAACAAAACGTAGACAGGAAAATAATAATAACCAGAGTACAGAAAACACACAAGCCACATAGAGAACATTTTCCTTCATCAGCTACCCACATTTTAACACCGGCGTTTCGAAGAGTTGGGCAGGACGCATCGTTAAAATGGCTCTTCCCATGGACCGCAAATTAAATTTGTATACACAAATTAAACCTGTGCCATGGAGGAATGTAGTGGCGGACAAAAAACAAAACTGGAAAACAATTGGAAAAGAAAACATGCATGGCCACAGTATCTAGTAAAAGAAAGACACTCTACCTTCAAGTTTGAGATATGCTTGAATACAAATGGGTTGCTTATGGTGATCTGTCTACGTATCTTGTCGTTCATGGCGTTGATGTATGTCTGGTAGACACTCATACATTTCTTTGCAAGTGATGAGGCATAGTAGATGGGTGTCTCATGCAGCTCTGGGTGGTTCGACCAATATTCATCTGTTGAGGTGGCCACATGAACGGATATATATAATATATATATATATATATATATATATATATATATATATATGAAGAAGAAAGTGCAATTGTGAGTGTATTTATAAATACAAATACAATTTATAGAAACACAGACACACACATACATACATATCGACCACACACATATACACAGACACTTGCAGGCATAGCCATTCACACACACACATATATATA
>NC_069009.1:1521905-1524439 GCF_001194135.2 Octopus bimaculoides
TTTAAAAGAGTTCCAACACTGTCTGTTTTTTATGTTTTATTTAATCCTTTATATTGAACACTCAATATTTCATCTATTCAATAAGACATATTCCATATATTCAATAAGACATTCAATACTTTATTTCATTGTACCATCCATTTTTATTTTATATTATATATTGTATATTCCATATTCTATATCCCACATTGGTTTTGCAGGAATATAAATAAAACATAAAAAACAGACAGTGTTGGAACTCTTTTAAACAAAATAATATATATATATATATATATATATATATATAGCAAACACTCATATATCAAGCAAAAATAAATATATTATATACTAGATACATTGCATATTATATACTATACATTATATTATTATATATTATATACTAGAATATATATATATATATTTATTTATTTATTTATTCATATGCAACAACAAACGACAAGCAAACCTTACCCAAGATGAGCAGCAGTTCCTGGGCTCTGCCAAGAGCAAATACTGGAATGAGGCATCGTCCACCACGGCTGACAATATCATGTACGAGACCGGTAAACCGCGCCTCCCTGTCCTCTCGCTTCTCGTGGATATGAGTACCATATGTAGACTCCTGAAGAGCGAGAGAAATCGTTTCAGCTATTAGGACATTTGTAGACAATGTGTGTGTGTATGTGTGTGTGTGTGTGTGCACCTCTCCCCCTGGGCATTGCTGACCTTGTACCAAAACTTGAAATCATCAAAATTATTATTATTATTATTTCTATTATTATTATTGTTATTATTATTATTATTGAGTGAGAGAGCAGTGCATGCCATCAAAGTGACAATGGGGTAAAATATACGAAGCCCAGTATACCCATTATGACTACCCGTCTGACAAGGGTACACCAGGCACATGCATCACAACCATATGTGCGTGACATGGTGGTCTCATATCAAGATAAACAGTATTTCTGCCAAATTGGTGAAAATCCATTCAGCCGTTTTCCAGTAATCTTGCAAACACAAAGACAAGCGACTGCAATACTCTGCTTTCGCTTACGCATGCAGGATTAAAGTATAAAACAAATACGCACACACACACACAATCAATGATATTACTCTTTTACTTGTTTCAGTCATTTGACTGCGGCCATGCTGGAGCACCGCCTTTTAGTCGAGCTAATCGACCCCAGGACTTATTCTTTGTAAGCCTAGTATTTATTCTATCGTTCTCTTTAGCCGCACCGCTAGGTTACGGGGACGTAAACACACCAGCATCGGTTATCAAGCGATGTTGGGGGACAAACACAGATACACAAACACACACACATATAAATATATATATATATATATATATATATATATATACACACATATACATATATACGACGGGCTTCTTTCAGTTTCTGTCTACCAAATCCACTCACAAGGCCTTGGTCGGCCGAAGGCTACAGTAGAAGACACTTGTTGCCCAAGGTGCCACGCAGCGGGACTGAACCTGGAACCATGTGGTTGGTAAGCAAGCTACGTACCACACAGCCACTCCTACGCCTATTGGTGCATTAGAAAGCATTCATTCATTCATTTCAATATCTACCATGTTACGTCCTATCCTGACAATATGAATGCGTTACTTACAATAATGACAACATCCGGTCGTACCGACGGTATTTCGGCTGCCATTAAATGCCGATCTTCTTGGCGGGAGAAGTCCCCAGTGTATAATACCTGTGAAGAAACAAAGACAAACAGGTGTATAAGAGGACAATATATAACTCTAGTGTTGAATTTATGGTGATCTTTCTGTCATCAACAAGTCTCTAGAGCAGGGGTCAGGGAAATTTTTTAATCAATTACTCCAAAATATATTTATCTATGCCAATGTTACCCCCTTGATTTGAAAGGAAGAAAATCATAAATCTTTGAATTCAAAAGATTTATTGAATCTATTTATATGGAGAATACAATTATAAATATAAAAATTAAAAAACAAATGTGATAAAATAAATTAACATATGTTAATTAGCGACATAAATTTTTCTTCTGTCCAATGTAATGAATGTGTTGAGGAAACATCACATCACTTTGAACTACAAGCAATTTGGTTACTAAGGCGCGATCGTTTCCAGCTTTGCCTTACTGGCACTTGTGCCAGTGGCATGTAGACAAAACATCGGACTGGCTCCTGTGCAGGTGGCACGTAAAATACACCATTTGAGCGTGGCTGTTACCAGTACCGCCAGACTGGCCCTCGTACCAGTGGCACGTAAAAAACACCCACTACACTCTCGGAGTGGTTGGTGTTAGGAAGGGCATCCAGCTGTAGAAACTCTGCCAAATCAGATTTGAGCCTGGTGTAGCCATCTGGTTTCACCATCCTCAGTCAAATCGTCCAACCCATGCTAGCATGGAAAGCGGACGTTAAACGATGATGATGATGATAATGAGGATTCATCATTATCATCATCATCACCACCATCATCATTGTTTCAACATCCCCTTTTCCATGTTCGAAATGGGTCAGATGTAATTTATTGAGGCAGCTTTTCTACAGCCGGATG
>NC_069009.1:1524699-1525277 GCF_001194135.2 Octopus bimaculoides
TTCCTGCAAAGAAGGACAAGAACTAATAACAATAATAATAATAATAGTAATAATAATAATAATAATGATTTCGGATTGTGGCACAAAGCCAGTAATTTGAGGGGAGGGGGTAAGTCGATAAAGACAGACAAAATGCCGCTAGGCATTTCACCCAGCGTGCTAACAATTCTGCTAGCTCATCATCACCTTGATAATATTAATGATAATCCTTTCTATTAAAAGCACAAGGCCTGAAATTGTTTTTTTTTTGGGGGGGGGGATAAGTTGATTACATCAACCCCAGTGTGTAACTGATATTTATTTTATCGATTCTGAAAGGATGAAAGGCAAGGCTAACATCGGTAGAGCTTGAACTCAGAACGTCACAATAGGCGAAATACCACTAAGCATACTAACGATTCTGCCGGCTAACTATCTTGATAATAATATTCCTTTCTTTGATAATAATATTCCTCTCTTTGATAATAATATTCCTCTCTTTGATAATAATATTCCTTTCTTTGATAATAATATTCCTTTCTTTGATAATAATATTCCTTTCTTTGATAATAATATTCCTTTCTTGATAATAATATTCT
>NC_069009.1:1525371-1526613 GCF_001194135.2 Octopus bimaculoides
TTCCTTTCTTTGATAATAATATTCCTTTCTTTGATAATAATATTCCTTTCTTTGATAATAATATTCCTTTCTTTGATAATAATATTCCTTTCTTTGATAATAATATTCCTTTCTTTGATAATAATATTCCTTTCTTGATAATAATATTCTTGATAATAATAATAATACAGGGTGATTCAAAAGTCTCCATACATAGGAAACTGTTATTCTTTTTATAAAAGCAGTTTATAAGACCCCCTAGATCCCCTGATCTGACCCCTATCAATTTCTACCTTTGGGGGCATTTAAAAGGCATGGTGTATCGTAGAACAAAAAACACTTTCGGCAATGGATGAAGGTCACAAACTCACCTGATGAAAGTTAATTGTTTCAATCTTATCCATGCTGTTTTCTATGTCCTTTTCTGTGTACAGCATGTCTTCTGTGGCTATGTTGCTGGTGGGTGTATAAAAACAGAGAATAACGTATGTTATTTTTATACATACATGATAGTATGTTTGTGTGTGTGTGTGTGTGTGAAGCTGTATACAAACATACATATATATAAATGGAGGTGCAATGGCCCAGTGGTTAGGACAGCGGACTCGTGGTCATAGGATCGCAGTTTCGATTCCCAGACCGGGCGTTGTGAGTGTTTATTGAGCGAAAACATCTAAAGCTCCACGAGGCTCCGGCAGGGGATGGTGGCGAACCCTGCTGTACTCTTTCACCACAACTTTCTCTCTCACTCTTACTTCCTGTTTCTGTTGTGCCTGTAATTCAAAGGGCCAGCCTTGTCACACTGTGTCACGTTGAATCTCCCCGAGAACTACGTTAAGGGTACACGTGTCTGTGGAGTGCTCAGCCACTTGCACGTTAATTTCACGAGCAGGCTGTTCCGTTGATCGGATCAATTGGAACTCTCGACGTCGTAAGCAACGGACTGCCAACAACAAACATATATAAATGCATAAACAAACACACACATGCATCTTTTAATTTTCATCTTCTGCTTGTTCAGTGTCCAACGAAGGAAAGGTACGCATAAATGGGCTGGCTACACCCCTGGCAGAGGCCTTGGATTATGGTCTCACTTGGCTTGCCGGGTCTTCTCACGCAGGACTGACCTGGGGTCTATTTAAGGGCAGAACGGCTGAAGAGAAAGGCAAATAGAAGTAGGTGGAAGGAGGAAGTAGGTAGTTCAATGAAGGGGAGGGTGTTGAGGCAGAGGAAGGACAAGAAGAGATAAGAGAGGTGGTGCAG
>NC_069009.1:1526623-1532652 GCF_001194135.2 Octopus bimaculoides
TTTGGGGGTGGGGGCCAGTCGATTAGATTGACCCCAGTTAGCAATCATCATCATCATCATCATTGTTTAATGTCCGCTTTCCTCGCTGGCATGGGTTGGACGATTTGACTGAGGACTGGTGAAACCAGATGGCTACACCAGGCTCCAATCTGATTTGGCAGAGTTTTTACAGCTGGATGCCCTTCCTAACGCCAACCACTCTGAGAGTGTAGTGGGTGCTTTTTACGTGCCACCAGCACAAGGGTCAGTCCGGCAGTACTTGCAACGGCCATGCTCAACTGGTACTTAATTTATTGACCCCGAAAGGATGAAAAGCAAAGTCGACCTCGGGGGAATTTGAACTCAGACCGTAAAGACAGATGAAATTCCACTAACCATTTTGTCCGGCATGCTAACATTTCTGTGCCAGCTCGTCGCTTTGTACAGGGTGTCCTCCATGTTGGGTGTGCTGATAACAGGTGTTATTAATCAGGGATGGAGGAGGTTATAGGACAGAGAAAGGGAAACTGGTATAGGGAGAGAAAGGAGCGAGCAAGTTTTAAAGGGAGGACATAAGGGAAACTCACCTGACTTTCACATAATCTGACAGGAGCCACCGGTAGATGGCCTTGGTGGCATGGGTCATAAAACATCGACCCTTGAAGGCCGTCTTCTCCAGGAAATAGGGCAGGGCACCGCAATGGTCCAGATGGAAACTAAAAACATAAGAGAACAATAACAATAAAAACTGTTATCATCATCATCATCATCACTGTCATCATACGTTATAGGTGCAGACGTGATTGTGTGGTATGAAGTTTGCATCCCAATCACATGGTTCTGGGTTCAGTCCCACTGCAAGTCACCTTGGACAAAGTGAATTTGTTAGATGGAAACTGAAAGAAGCCTGTTGTACACCCACCCACGCACACACACATATATATATATATATATATATATATATATATATATAGGTGCAGGCGTGACTGTGTGGTATGAAGTTTGCATCCCGATCACATGGTTCCGGGTTCAGTCCCACTGCATGTCACCTTGGGCAGAGCGAATTTGGTAGATGGAAACTGAAAGAAGCCTGCTGTACACACACCCGGGCACACATACGCACACACACATACATATATATATAAATGCAGGCATGGCTGTGTGGTAAGAAGCATGCTCCCCAATCACATAGTTCCGGGTTCAGTCCCACTGTGTGGCACCTTGGGCAAGTGTCTTCTACTATAGCCTCGGGCTGACCAAAGCCTTGTGAGTGGATTTGGTAGGTGGAAACTGAAAGAAGCCTGTTGTGTGCATACATACATATATATATCAACACAGGTGTGGCTGTGTTGCAAGCAGCTTGTTTCCCAACCACACGGTTCCTGGGACATTTGACAGAGTAATCTGAATGCCGAAGGGTTAAAGGGCACAGTTGAGAAGCAAACCCCTTAACCACATTTGGAATAACAGACGAGAAAAGGTCAAAGTTCACTTACTGGCTGACAAGAAGAAGGTCAACTTCCTCGACCTCCACAAGATCCAAAAAAGGCAAAGATGCGAAACCGTTCAACCCTGGATGGATACCACAGTCAAGCTGAAATAAAAAAATAAAATGTCTATGAAGGGAAACTGAAAGAAGCCCGTCGTATATATGTATATATATATATGCATGTGTGTTTGTGTGTCTGTGTTTGTCCCCCACCACCATCGCTTGACAACCGATGCTGGTGTGTCTACGTCCCTGTAACTTAGCGGTTCGGCAAAAAGAGACCGATAGAATAAGTACTAGGCTTACAAAAGAATAAGTCCTGGGGTCGATTTGCTCGACTAAAAGGCGGTGCTCCAGCATGGCCGCAGTCAAAAATGACTGAAACAAGTAAAAGAGTAAAAGAGTAACAGGTCTGTGTTTCATCATCATCGTCTAATATCCAGCTTCCATGCTGGCATGGGTTGGACAGTTTGAAAGGAGCTGACCAGGCAGAAGACTACATCAGTCTACTGTGTCTTATTTCTTTACTGCCCACAAGGGGCTAAACATAGAGGGGACAAACAAGGACAGACAAACGGATTGAGTCGATTATATCGACCCCAGTGCCTAACTGGTACTTATTTAATCGACCCCGAAAGGATGAAAGGCAAAGTTGACCTCGGCAGAATTTGAACTCAGAACGTAGTAGCAGACGAAATACTGCTAAGCATTTTGCCTGGCATGCTAACGTTTCTGCCAGCTCGCAGACTGTGTCTGTCTTGGCAGGGATTTTACAGATGGATGCCCTTCCTAACATCAATCACTCCACAGAGTGGATTGAGTGCTTTTCACGTGACACCAGCACAGGTGAGGTTAGTTTTCCCATAGTTTTTACAGCTGGATGCCCTTCCTAATACCAACCACCCCGAAAAATGAACTCAGTGCTTTTTACATGGCACCAGCACAGGTGAGGCTAGTTTTGGCAGTTTTTACAGCATGGAAAGCAGGCGTTAAATGATGATGATGATGTTGATAATGATGATGAATGCACAGACTCAGAGCAAATGCTGGAAAGCAATCTATCCAATTCACAGCAGAACCACAGACCTCTTTTTAGACACAGACACAAACACACACATGAATATGGGTAAAAAATAGCAGAATACAATGCTTACCATGATTTTTTTCCCTTTGAATTCCATCATAATACATGATCTGCCAACCTCCTGCCCAGCTCCCCTGGAATAAACAATGAAAAAATTATTAGACGTTATATGTATAGGCGCAGGCATGGCTGTGTAGTAGGAAGCTTGCTTCCCAACCACATGGTTCCGGGTTCAGTCCCACTGCATAGCACCTTGGGCAAGTGACTTCTACTATAGCCTCGGGCCGACCAAAGCCTTGTGAGTGGATTTGGTAGACGGAAGCTGAAAGAAGCTCGTCGTATATATGTATATATATTCATATATGTGTGTGTGTGTGTGTTCGTCCCTGCAACATCGCTCGACAACCGATACTGGTGTATTTACGTCCCCGTAACTTCGCGGTTCGGCAAAACAGACCGATAGAATAAGTACTAGGCTTACAAAGAATAAGTCCTGGGGTCGATTTTCTCGACTAAAGGCGGTGCTCCAGCATGGCCACAGTCAGATTACTAAAACAAGTAAAAGAGTATACATGTATGTATATGTGCATATATGTATCCACAGGCTATATGCATCTATGTATGCAGACATATATGTTACATGCATCTATGTATACAGACATGTATATTACATGTACATATGTACACACAAACTCACATATACATATATATAGATATAAAATCCAAATAAGACAAAGAATTTAGCACATCTTTAATGACCAGTTGTGGAGGCGCGTGGCCTAGTGGTTAGGGTGTCAGCACCATGATCGTAAGATTGTGGTTTCGATTCCTGGACCGGGCGACGCGGTGTATTCTTGAGCAAAACACTTCATTTCACGTTGCTCCAGTCCACTCAGCTGGTAAAAATGAGTAACGCTGCGATGGACTGGTGTCCCGTCCAGCTGGGGAACACGTACGCCACAGAAACCGGGCCCATGAGCCTGGCGAGGCTTTAAAAGGGCGCATTTATTATTTTATGTTAATGACCAGTTACATAGCTTCGTTAACGCCATCATTCATCGCAAGATTTCCATGCGGTAAGTCACGTAATACTTGCGATTTTAAACATTAGAGTGGTACTTCATCAAAGTTGCATCAAAAGATGAGCTCTTGCGCTCGCGTGTGTGTATATATATATATACTTTATTTAAAGCAGCAGAAATATAACAAAAGACTGTTACTCGGAGTTTCACGTTCCCGTTCATCGTCCAATGAACGGGAACGTGAAATTCCGAGTAACAGTCTTTTGTTATATTTCTGCTGCTTTAAATAAAGCATATTACTCTACCTCTGGTATTTGAGTACTCTTTTTTCCACCTTGTTGCACATTTCATGTGCTTACTCCGGGATAGATAGATAGGTGGATAGAGGGATAGATAGACAGATAAACGCTCGCACACACACATAGAGGCCGGGTGGTTCACCATGCAATGAAGCGATCGATACACAGTTCTAAAGCATTAATGTACTTGTACGCTGAACACGTATATACGTATTTATAATCCGAAGTTATAAAGCTACAAGAATACTCACAGAGGCCGTATAATAAGCTGATCGTTCTCCTCAACCGGAAAGAAAGCATCGGTTTTCCTCTTGGTCGCCATCTTTCACCACGTTTATAATGCAGCGACACCTATAAACATAATTTCAACCTCGCGCCCTTTTTCATGAATTGTCTCCTCTTCGTCCAGTTCGGAGCGACGGTTTAGAAATGATTATGGTGTAATCATGAACTAAAGCGACGTTAATTAAAATAAGCTAATGATAATCTTGGCGAATGTATAAAAAAATTGCCTTGGCAACACTGAACGACCGAATCGAAGAAATAAGTCCTTTGAAATAGTATGTTCGTTCTCTTTTTCATGAAATTACATTGTTTTGAAATTTATTTTGATTATTGTGGCTGTGTGGTAAGAGGCTTGCTTCTTGACCTCAAAGCCCTGAGTTCAGTCTCAGTGCGTTGCACCATAGAAAAGTTCTTCTGCAATATCCTCGGTCCAACCAAAGCTTTGTGATTTGATTTGGTAGACACATCATCATTTAACGTCCGCTTTCCATGCTAGCATGGGTTGGACGATTTGACTGAGGACTGGCAAACCAGATTGCTGCACCAGGCTCCAATCTGATTTGTCAGAGTTTCTACAGCTGGATGCCCTTCCTAACACCAACTACTCCGAGAGTGTAATGGGTGCTTTTTACGTGCCACTGGCACGAGGGCCAGTCAGGCCGTACTGGCAACGGCTACGCTCAAAATGGTGCTTTTTACGTGCCACCTACACGAGAGCCAGTCCAGCGGCACTGGCAACGACCTCGCTCGAATGTTTTTTCACGTGCCACCGGCACAAGTGCCAGTAAGGCGATGCTAGTACCGATCACGCTCAAATGGTGCAATTTACGTGCCACTGGCAGGGAAGCCAGACAGCTGGTCTGGCAATGATCACGCTCGCATGGTGCTGTTAGCGCTCCACTGGCACAGATGCCAGTCATCGAATTTGGTTCAATTACGATTTCGATAACCGTGGTAATGCCGCGAAAATGTTGGATTGTTTCAGTAGGTTCCGTCGAACCTTGTGATGTGCAACCAATTGAGGCACTTCGTGTTGAATGGATAGTTTTTTTTTTTCTCATATTTCTTTTTTCGCTCTTGTTTGTGTTTCCTTCGATTTTAGAACTGTATCTCAATGTGGTTTTGTAACATATGTATCATATAAAATAGTAAAGAGTAAAGACCCGCCCCCTTTGGTCATGAATGACCATGGGATTGCACCTAGAAAGTTCCTCTCCAAGACAAAAGTTCGAGTAAGGCTGTCTATGGAAGACCAGCAGTCACCCATCTATACCGGCCTCCCCCCTCTACACCACCAATGTTATCCAAGGGATAAAGCAAAGGGGCCAATACAGCTTGGCACCAGTGACATCGCAACTCATTTCTAAAGCTGAGTGAACTGGAGCAATAAGAAATAAAGTATCTCGCTCAAGAACACCACACACAGCCCAGTCCGGAGATTGAACTCACTACTTAATTACTGTGAGCCCGACGCTCTAACCTCTGAGCCACACGCAAATCTCAATATAGCCGTGTTATATATGTAACAAAATAATAAAGTTTAGAAAACTATTATATATATACTATTATGTGGCCCAGTGGTTAGGGCAGCGGACTCGCGGGCATAGGATCGCGGTTTCGATTCCCAAACCGGGCGTTGTGAGTGTTTATTGAGCAAAAACACCTAAAGCTCCACGAGGCTCCGGCAGGGGATGGTGGTGAACCCTGCTGTACTCTTTCACCACAACTTTCTCTCACTCTTACTTCCTGTTTCTGTTGTGTCTGTAATTCAAAAGGGTCAGCCTTGTCACACTCTGTGTCACGCTGAATATCCCCGAGAACTACGTTAAGGGTATACGTGTCTGTGAAGTGCTCAGCCACTTGTACGTTAA
>NC_069009.1:1533682-1534863 GCF_001194135.2 Octopus bimaculoides
AGCGAAGCTTCCTTTCTAAGGGCCCAGGTTGGCCAGGACGAGAATCTGTTGATTCCTTTCCTTGGCTTTTGAATTGCACTATAATTCTATTAACAGTAGCAAGAGGAATTTGAAGATTTTCGGCAATTTTTCGCTGGCTAAGACCAGCCTCAGATTGCCCAACAATACGACCTCGTTGAAAATCTGACAGTTCTGCTGAATTTTTTGTGCGTGAGCTAAGAAGAAAGGGTTGTTTTAAATTGTCTACAATTTAAAACTATACAATACAAGTTTCCGTAGGAGCGAAATTACAGACTGTATCCCGAAATTAATAGTCCTACTTTATAATTTCCGCAAGAGAGCAATCCCGCCACTTCAAGCAGCCGTAACGCGGGGGATGCCTGTATACTTATATATTATACATATGTACATATACACACATACATCCACATACAAACATATGTGTGTATGTGTGTTTGTATGTATGCATTGCGTACACACGGATATACAGAAAGAGATGCATAGAGAGGGAGTGAGATTTAGTAGAGATACTGTGATCCGCTCAAAAAAGAATAAGAACTTCCGCCGTTTCACTCAATGAACACTTAAGAGTAACTATCTTCAACAGCGACACTTCCGGTTGTTGAGTTTCTGCTTCCGGAAACGCTGTCACACGGCGCGTATTAAGTATCCGTCCTCGTTTTACTATGTTACAATTGACGAAAAAAGATAAATGGTTGAACTTAGTTGTATGTCACATAATTGATACGCGGTATTAGCGAGACAGAATGAGAGACAGAGAAACAGACAGACAGACGACAGTTTGGGCTGTTATGAGATAGGGAGCAAACAGAAGCGATTTTACAAGAGACATAGATCAACATATTAACAGATAGATGTAAAGATGGCTGTCTATCGCATTTTCCATCTCTACTTCTCCTTCTTCCACAGTCTCCTCTCTCTCTTTCTGTGTGTGTGTATATATATATAGGGTCTTGCAGATAAATTGAGACAATTTTTACGATGCATAAAACTGGTTATAAATACTAAATATTGGAAGTATCAGATTGAGTAAAAAGTAAGCAACATTTTGAACCATGAAAAATTTATTATGGATTTTTGCAGAGTTTTGAAATTTTTTTGAAACATTTTTTTGCAGTTGTCTAATAATGCCGACATGGACTCGCCCAAATGCATCAATA
>NC_069009.1:1535301-1536048 GCF_001194135.2 Octopus bimaculoides
TATATATATATATATATATATATATGTATATGTTGGTGTGTTTACGTCCCCGTAACTTAACGGTTCGGCAAAGCAACCGATACAATAGATACTAGGGGTCAATTTGTTCGACTAAAGGCAGTCCGGATCTCTTCAGTTTGACTCACAGATTTTGTAATTATTCTTTTCAAACTAAACAGTTTGAAACTTCGTATACTGGTGTAATTTCTCACGCTGAACACGGTTTACTTTCTCCATTTTTGACAAAATTTCGTATTCTAGAATTTATTTCGTGTTAAAGTTGTCGTACTTGAGTAATTTTAACCAATCATTGGCGTGTATTCAGCCGAAGAAACCTACTGCTGTTTGCGATAGTAATCGAAAACATGGCCACAGTCAAATAACTGAAACAAATAAAAAAAAAACAAAAGAATGTTTGCATGTATGCATGTGTGTGTGTGTGTGTGCATGCATGCGTGTGTGTGTGTGTCTTTGTGCCTGTGTTTGTCCCCCACCACCCCACATCCGGTACCGGCGTTGATTCGTTCGACTTAAAATTCTTGAAGATGGCTTCCCCAGCAAGGCTGTAGTCTAATGATTCAAAGAAATAATCAAAATTTTTTTTCTCGCTCGCTTACACAGAAACAGAGCCGGCGTCATAGATAAATAGACAGACAGACAGAAAGATAGATAGATAGATAGATAGATAGATAGATAGATGATAGATAGATAGATAGATAGATAGATAGATAGATAGATAGATAGATA
>NC_069009.1:1536058-1541787 GCF_001194135.2 Octopus bimaculoides
ATAGATGGGTGGATGGATAGACAGACAGACAGACAGACAGATAGATAGATAGATAGATAGATAGATAGATAGATAGATAGATAGATAGATAGATAGCGTTGACTATAATGCGGTGATGAAGATTGGGCGGGTGAGGACCGTTTTATCGTAGAAGTGATGTGGGAATTGCGGTAGCGAAGCCAGCAAAGAGAAAATGGATGTGTTGTGGAAGTAGGGGTGGGTTGGAAAGAGGAAATCTGGAGGGTTTGAGGTAGGGGCTGGAGGGAAGATGGAATAGCAAGTGTCAAGATGGGGAGGGTGTGTGTGACAGGAAATGGAACAACGGGGTGTCTAACTTCCAGCGCGGTTAACAAGTGTTTCTGTGTTACTGGGTATATTTGTGTGACTGTGTGTGTGTGAGTGGTTTTATGTATGTATGAGGGGATTATGTGTGCATATGTGAGTGACTGTTTGTGGCTGTATGCATTTGGTGTGTGTGTGCGTGTGTCCGTCCGTTTTTGAGCGTATTCGCCAGTGTGTGTATGAGTGTTTGTGTGTGTGTGTGTGTGTGTGTGTGTGTCTGAGTGTCTTGCCATATATCCATCTTTAAGTGTATTTGCCGATGTGTGTTTGTGTGTGTGTGTGTGTGTGCATCTATATTTGTGCAAATGGGTTTATGTATGTATATGACTGTTCGTGGCTGTATGCATTTGGTGTGTGTGCGTGTCTGCATGTCTTGGTATGTGTCCGTGTACACGCGTATTTGCCGATGTGTGTTCGAGTATCTGTGTGTGAATTGTGAAAAATGCGCGTGTGTGTGTGTATGTGTGTGCGTACGCATGTATGTGTATATATTTATATATCTGCGTATGTGCTTATGTATCCGTGTGTATTTGTGTGTACTACTGGATGGGTGTGTATGTGTGTCTGTGAGTATACGGGCCTATGTTTCTATGAGTGTGTGCGTGCGTCTATATGTGTGAGTTTATGTATATATTCATTTGGTGAGTGTGTGTGTGTGTGTGTGTGTATGTATCTGTGTGTGTCTGTATGTCTCTGTATGTCTGTATTTACGTATATGCTTATCTAACCGCCTGTTTCTGCGTCTATATACAGCTGCGTTTCTGTGTGTGTGTGTACTTTGATGTATAAACAGTTTGAAACTTCGAATACTAGTAGAATTTCTCACGTAAAACAAGGTTTACTCTGAAGTTTCTGACAAAATGTCGTATTTTAGAAGTTATTTCGTGTTAAAGTTGTATTTGGGTAATTTCAGCCGATCAACGACGTGTATTCTAACGACAATCTAAATTTCATACAAACAAGGTATGTCAGAAAGCGATCGATACTTGGACAATTGGTTTTTTCTCAGCTTGGTGAGCAGCGGAGCCTGGGCTGGTAGCTGAACTCACTAAATTACCGCTGGAGAAGAGGGTCACAGGATGTAGCATCCCATATGTGGAGTGTACCACAATGGAACAGGAAAATTGTCATACCGTCCGGCCTTTTTCCGTCTCCTCGGTCTAACCCCGCTATCTCAAGCTAGGAAGAGAAGCCTTCGGCATCTAGGTCATGTTTTATGATTTTGTTAGGAGGGATCTCTTCAGTTTGGCTCAGTTCTTTTTAATTACAGTTTGAAACTTCGTATACTGGTGTAATTTCTCACGCTGAACACGGTTTACTTTCAATATTTTTGACAAAATTTCGTAATCGGAGAGCAATAACTACCGGGTCATCTCTATAATCCACATGTGGTTGAAAAATACGTTTAGGAGAGATGAACCGGAGGTTGTTGCTTTTCGATTACTATCGCAAACAGAAGTAGGTTTCTCCAGCTGAATACACGACGTTGATTGGTTAAAATTATCCAGATATGTCAACTTTAACACGAAATAACTTCTAAAATACGAAATTTTGTCAAACATGTTTAAAGTGAACCGTGTTCAGCGTGAGAAATTACACCAATATACGAAGTTTCAAACTATTTAGTTAAAAAAAAAAAAATTAAAATCTGTGAACCAAACTGAAGAGATCCGCGGTCAGTGATATGGTGATGGTGGTGAAAATGATGACGACGAAATGATGGTGGTGGTGGTGGTAGTACTGCTACTGCTGCTGATGATGGTGATGACGATGATGATGATGGTGATAATGATAGTGATGATGATGATGGTGATGATGATGATGATGATGATGATGATGATGAGGGTGATGATGATGATGATGGTGATGATGATGGTGATGATGATGATGATGATGGTGATAATGATGGTGATGATGATGATAATGATGATGATGATGATGATGATGATGATGATGATGGTGATGATGATGGTGATGATGATGATGATGATAAGATGATGATGATGATGATGACGACGACGACACCGACAGAACCTAAGAAATATAAGAAGCCAATTTTTATCAACTCCAGCTGGTGCTATACACAAGCGAGAAAGTAGGGGCAGCTCCCTTCCACCAGATGACCCCCGCCAATGAGCTTTCCGCATCAGTAAATCTATCAACAGTTTTCAAACATATTTTCGTACTCAACGCTTTGTATCTGACTGTGAGCCCGTTTTGTGGCCTTCAACCGACATGAAAGGACCTGGTGGTACATGTATGTATGTATGTATGTATGTATGTATGTATGTATGTATGTATGTATGTATGTATGTATGTATGTGTGTATGTGTGTGTTTGTATGTATGTGTGTATGTATTGTGTGTGTGTATGTATGTATGTGTTTGTATGTATGTATGTACATATATGTATGTATAAGATAGCACACACGCATACACACACACACTAATACACACACATGCATACACACATACACATACACACATACACATACACGCATATGTACACACACATACATATACACTCACATACACACACATAGACACATGCATACACACACATACACATACATACATACATACATTCACACACACACGCATATACACACACACGCATACACACACACACACACACGCATATACACACACACGCATATATATACACACACACATCACTCATATGTGTCTACAGAGACTAGCATGCGCATATGTATGTCACTACATGTATATATGTGTGTTTCTATGTAATTATATGTACATCTATATGCATGTGTATGTGTATGTAATTCTGTGTATGTTGGAGTGTACGTATGTTGGAATGTTTGTACGTCATAATCATTTCTTTAAATTATTCGAATTCTTTCTATGAAAACAAACATGTTCTCCAAGAAACAAAGCTATATCGCTGGAATTTGCAAAATAACAAAGGTGTATCTATGTGTGTATATGTATGTGTGTGTGCGTGTATGCAAGAACATGTATGTGTGTGTATTAGATATATTTTAATATTATATTATAGGGTTATTCAAAAAGAATGAACCGATTTCATTACGCAATATTTTAATAAGGAAAAGCAATAGAAAACTCCAGCTAAGTCCCAAGTATTTACTTACAATCAATTTTTATTTCCTGTCATACAAGTATTCAACGTGGCCATCACCTGCAGCACAGGCAACATCAATGCGATAAGAGAATTCCTCCCAGACGGGCGTCAGCATATCACGATCCACTGAATGGATCGCTGTTGTTGTTTGATGCTTAAGGTCATCGAGGTTAGTGGGTAGCGGTGGAACATAGACACGATCCTTTACATATCACCACAAGAAAAACTCACAGACGGTGAGGTCTGGGGATCTCGCAGGTCAAGCACAAAGAGGCTCTGGGAGGAATTCTCTTATCGCAGTGACGTTGCTCGTGTTGCAGATGGTAGCCACATTGAACACTTGTATGACAGGAAATAAAAGTTGATTGTGAGTAAATACTTGTGACTTAGCTGGAGTTTTCTATTGATTTTCCTTATTAAAATATTGCGTAATGAAATCGGTTCATTCTTCTTGAATAGCCCTATGTATATATATATATATATATATATATATATATATATATATATATATATATATATATATATATATATATACATGCACACACACACACACACACACGCACACACACATTTTTAGACACACATACACATACACGCACGAACCCAAACACATGTATACGCCTGGAGTTAGCGTCTGTAATGTGCTGTCAGGTCTAGTAAGAAAGAGACAAGAATTGAGGCGAAGCAGAGACAAACATACATACAAACATACATACATACATACATACCTTCATAATATATATATTGTACCTTGTTTATCATTTTGTCCATGTTCTTTTGCCACGTCATGTACCCAGTTATGTATCTATATGCACATGTAGATAAAGGTATGTACATACATGTACATATATATGCATATACTCATATATTGTTTATATATATATATATATATATAGTAATAAAAAAAGAACAAACACAACAACAAAAAACAGAGGACGTGGTACATGTAATGTATTAGAAGACGCTCAAGAAAGGGAAAGAATGATGGCTTAACGTTTTGAGCAGACGCTCTTCTTCAGAAACAGAAGAAAGTCCAATAGAAGGGAAGACGGAGGAAGAAAATCGCCAGCGATTCACATGTAGTCACACACGCACACACACACACTTACTTCGTTCTTTCCACTCTTCTTTCTTTCTTTCTTTCCCCCTCTCTCACATTTCCTGGCTTTCTCTTCATTCTCACCTTCCTTCCTCTTTCACTTCACCCTGCCCCTTTTCTTTTTTCACACACACACACATACATACATATATAAATGAATAGCTAGATAGATATAGATATGTAGATATATATATATTTATATATGTGTGTGTGTGCGTATGTGTGCATATTCTATCTATCTATCTATCTATCTATCTATCTATCTATCTACCTACCTACCTACCTGTCTATCTATGTATCTATCTCTATATCTATTTATCTAGCTGTCTGCTTCTTTGTATGTCAATCTATCTACCTATCTATCGATCTGTCTACATACATACCTACGTGAATATATGTTTGTGTATGTATATATATATCTCTCTCTCCCTCTCTCTCTATATATATATGTATATATATATATATACAAACATACATGTGTATATATATATAAATATATATATATATATATATATACAAACATGTATAGATACATATACATATATACACACACTATACATATGTGTGTGTGTTTGTGTGTTTGTGTGTGTATATATATACACCCCCATAGACACATGCACACACACATCCACACCCACGCACCTACTGACATCACCGATCTATGTCTTGATGCCACAGTAGCAGAAGACACTACAAAACAATGTCGGAAACACAAAGCAAAAAGAACAAAAAAGAACAACCACAAAAACGAAACAAAAACATGTCAAATAAAATCTTTTAGTGCAATTGATAAGTTGCGTCTGCTGACTTCAATTGACGCCATTGCATCTAGTTAATAACTGAGAGTTTGTGTGTATATGTGTGTGTGTGTGTATGCGTGTGTGTTTGTGTGTGTGTGTGTGTGTTGGTGTAGGTGTGTGTATGTGTGTATAGCTATCTGTTTGACTGCCTGTCTGTTTAGATATCTGCGTGTGAATACGCATGTACGTGAAGTTATATGTATATAAGCATACATATATATATGTATACACTCATATGTGCATGTGTGCGTGTTTACAAATTTATGTGACGTTCATGTATGTATGTATATATATATATATATATGTATATGTGTGTGTGTGTGTGTGTGTGAGTATATATATATATATATATATATATATATACACACACACACACACACATATAT
>NC_069009.1:1545956-1550685 GCF_001194135.2 Octopus bimaculoides
ATTACTGTATCTCCGGTATTCGAGTACTATTTTCCCCACCTTTTTTCGCATTCATGTGCTTACCCGTGTGTGCATGTGTGTGTGTGTGTGTGTGTGTGTGTGTGTGTGTGTGTGTGTTAAAATAATACGACGTCACGCCATCCCACTGGCAATCTTTGAACATGTCTTAATCAACAAAACAAAACGGGCATCTCACTCATCACTATATAAACGTGAGTCACAAAACAAAACAAATAATGATAATAATAATAATAATAATGATACTAATATTGACACTATCATAGGCAATAGTGTAATAGCTGTGGTGGCGGCGGCGGTGGTGGCGCTAGTGCTGGTGGTGGTGTGTGACGGGGTACTGGAAATGATGTTGTGTCGGCTGATTTTATCGATTTTGAATTAGTCACGTCTAATGGCACTGTTGCTCATACAGATATGCAAACATATTCATTGAGACGCACGCACAAACAAAACAACCGCGCAGACACACAAACTACCACTATTTGTGTCTTTCAATCTTAATATTCGCTACATTTATTTGTATATCTGACGGTCAGTTACACTTATTTCCATGTACAATTTTTTGTTAAGAAGGCTAAGAGAAAAAGTTGTTTTGTATGACACATTCTACCAGTGTCCCAAGTTTGAAAGTGTTTCGTTAAGAAAACAAGTGTTGCCCGTCAAATCAAAAAGATCCGTTCCTTCATATATCTCTGTTATAATGTTCACTTTGAACGTGTGTGTGTGTGTGTGTATCTATCTAGCTAATTATCTGCTTAGGTGTGTGTATATATCTTTTATGTTTTGGAGGCGCGTGGCTTGGTGGGTCAGGGTATTCGATTTCTGGCGGCTCATTTTGTCTTTATTTCATTTTGCCTTATACCTAGACAATCCCTCCCACCCTTCTAATAGTTAAATTCAGCTGATCCTAACCACCCCTTTTTTTTTATTCCTGGGGGCTTTACTCAAACAACCCATCCCTACCATTTTGCCTTATACCTAGACAATCCCTCCCACCCTTCTAATAGTTTAATTCAGCTGATCGTAACCACCCCTTTTTTTATTTCTGGGGGCTTTACTCAAACAACCCATCCCTACCATTTTGCCTTATACCTAGACAATCCCTCCCACCCTTCTAATAGTTTAATTCAGCTGATCCTAACCACCCCTTTTTTTTTATTCCTGGGGGCTATACTCAAACAACTCACCCCTTCCCTTTTGACTTTTTCCTAAATGTTCCCTCCCACCTTTCCAGTGGCTTCATTCCTTTGGTCTGAACCACGGTTTTTTTTTTGGATTGCCACCCCCTACCTTTTAAGTAGTTGTTATGCCTAGTGCTCTGCTTAGTAGTAGAATCTCTTGAGAACTATGTTAAAGGTATGTGTGTCTGTGGAGTCCTCAGCCACTTGCACGTTGAAAAAAAATATAGGCGCAGGAGTGGCTGTGTGGTAAGTAGCTTGCCTACCAACCACATGGTTCCGGGTTCAGTCCCACTGCGTGGCACCTTGGGCAAGTGTCTTCTACTATAGCCTCGGGCCGACCAAAGCCTTGTGAGTGGATTTGGTAGACGGAAACTGAAAGAAGCCTGTCGTATATATGTATATATATATATATGTGTGTGTATGTGTCTGTGTTTGTCCCCCCACCATCGCTTGACAACCGATGCTGGTGTGTTTACGTCCCCGTAACTTAGCGGTTTGGCAAAAAGAGACCGATAGAATAAGTACTAGGCTTCTAAAGAATAAGTCCTAGGGTCGATTTTCTCGACTAAAGGCGGTGCTCCAGCATGGCCGCAGTCAAATGACTGAAACAAGTAAAAGAGTAAAAGAGGTAAATTGACGTAGTACAATGCCCGCAAGTTGATGAATACCACATACTCCCCTCCATTTTCTTTGAACATGATTCTGCCATTGGGTTGTTTCAGAGTGGTCATTGTCCAGAGGCAGCCCAGACAAAACTACTTCATCTGTGAACCAGTGCTGTCTTAAGGGAAGTTGCACAAGGAGCTCACTGGTCTAGGGACCCAATTCTGATCTATGTAAGAAGCACTCATGCTAGTGGCACCATGTAAGAAGCACCCATGCTGGCATCATGTAAAATGTAGCCATTCTGGAACCATGTAAAAAAAACACCCATCTTGGAACCACATATAAAGCACCCATGTTGGTACCACACAAAGAGCACCTGTGCTGGTACCACACAAAAAGCATACAGTACCCAGTTTTTTTACCAACAGGACGAAAGCACTGCAACGCAGATGGAATAAGTGTGTGGGCTGCAAAGGTGACCATGTTGAGCCTTAGTTGGTCACTTTCCACGAAAGTATTTTGGTCAGCCTATGGACTTTTCAGCTGACTGGAGTCAATTTGTTTGACTAAAATCCTTCAAGGGCAGTGCTCCAGCATGGCCGCGATCTACTGAGTGAAAGATGAAAGACGTTGTCTCAGTTGGAGCAGACCTGGGGTTAAATAAACAACAAGCAACAAGCTGGATCTTTGAACATATGCCAACAGGACAGGAGCTGGCCAGGTACTATACCACAACCACCACCATTACTGCTACTACTACTACTGCCACTACTACTACTACTGCTACTACTACTACTACCATTATTACTGCCACCACCACCACCACTACTACTACTGTTAGTACCACTATTACTGCCACCACCACCACTACTGCTACTACTGTTACCACCACCACCACTACTGCTACTACTGTTACCACCACCACCACTACTACCACAACCACCAGTACTACCACCAACACTACCGAAATCGTTAGAACTAGGGCCTAAACAACAGCAGTTACTACCACTTACACAACAACTACCACTACTTCTACCACCACCACCACCACTACTACTATCAGAACGATGACGACGACCACTACTATTGCTATAACTACTACTGCTACTACTACTAACGCTTATACTACCTGGAGTTAAAACTGTACTACAACCACCACCACCACCACCACCACTACCAGAACCAGACAGTGAAGTACCGAGAAAGAGCAATGAAATTCCTTCAAACGATACAATAGGGTCTTTCTTTGAAAATAAAAAATGGAAGGACCTCATTTCAGGGTTTGTAAATCCAGGGAAAAAATAAAGAAAGGCTAAAACCGAAGGCGAGATGGTCCCGGCGAGACTGTCTTTGAGCATCATAGAGAAGATTTGCTCAATTTGGGTTGACCTGTGGCTAAACAACAACTACGTCTATTGTATCTACTATTACTGCTACTCCTCCTCCTCCTACCATGCTGATACTACTACTACTACTGCCACCACCACCACCACTACTGTTACGGCTTCTACTTGCCAACACCGCTGTCGCCGTCGTCCACAGCAGCAGCAGCAGCAGTAGTAGTAGTAGTAGTAGTAGTAGTCGTCATGGTACCTTCGCCACCACCACCACTATGAGTAGTAGTAGTAGTACCTACATCACCACCACCATCATCATTAGCAGCAGATATAGTAGTAATAGTAAGAAACCACCGCCACTACCACCACCACTGACAGGTATAGTAGTAGTAGTACGATCGTCGCGTCACCACCTCCACCCTCATCACCATCATCATCATCATCATCACCACTAACAGTAGCATTTATAGTGGTGGCAATGATGGTAGTGTTGGTGGTGGTGTTGGTATTGTGGTGGTGGTGGTGGTGGTGGTGGTGCCGTGCCGCCGCCTTCGCCCTCACGTGAACATGCCAAGCAAAACGTATCGCTTACCATCGTCGACCAATCAAATGGCTGTATTGTCGAGAATGGGACAAATTGTTTGAACGGGAGTCATACTGACAGGGAGGAGGGGGAAGTAGGTCAGTGATATGGCTATGAGAGATTTGTTATTAAGACCTGCTGTTAGAGAGCTAGATAGATAGACGGATACACAGATAGATACAGAAATAGATAGACAGACAGACGGATACAGAAATAGACAGGTTTACAGATAGATAGATAGATAGATAGATAGACAGACAGACGGATACACAGATAGAGATAGATTCACAGATAGAAAGATACACAGATAGATATAGAAATAGATAGACAGACAGACGGATACAGAAATAGAGAGGTTCACAGATACATGATAGATATATAGATACACAGATAGCGATAGATACACAGATAGATACAGAAATAGATAGACAGACTGACGGATACAGAAATAGACAGGTTCACAGATAGATAGATAGATAGATTCAGAGATAGGGAGACAGATTCACACACAGATAGATAAATAGATAGATAGATACACAGATAAATAGATAGATAAGGAGTCATAGAAATAGAAAAGGAGGGAAATAAATAGGTAGATAGACAGAATAGAGAGAGAGAGATAGTGACAGACAGAAATAGAATAGATAGGGTAAGATACATGGGAAGACAACTAGAGAGATAGGTGGACAGATACAAATTGACTGAGGGAGATAAATAGATAAATAGCTTGATAGACAGCGGGAGACGAGATAGATAGATAAACAGATAGAGAGATAGAATATACAGATAAATAGTTAAATAGACGATTAGATAGATAGGGTAAATAGACGGAGATAGATAAAATACTAAATGACTTAGAAAGAGTGGGAGATGAGAGATAGATAGATAGAGATAAGCGGAGAAAGTGAGAGAATTACAGTGTATTATATATAGAAGTATCAAAAGATAAAAATAAGATAGCACACGCATATATATATATATATATATATATATATATATATATA
>NC_069009.1:1552525-1555794 GCF_001194135.2 Octopus bimaculoides
GGGGGGGGGGGAGGAAGACCACACGTAAACATACAGATGTCACACACACACATACATATACTATGTCTATTATCTTACATATTGAGTATGTTTTTTTCTTCTGCCTTATGAGATCTTAGACAAGTATACATAGCTTGAGTGTGGGTGGCAGATATAAAGACAGCGCCAAAGTGTGTTAAAAACTGTGTGTGTATGTGTATGTATGTGTGTGTGTGTATTTATATATACATACAAACACACAAATATATAGAACTATATGTATATGTATACACATATATATGTATGTATATGTCTGTAGAGATTATATATAAATATATTACATATTTGTGTGTTTATATATATATATATGTTTATGAGTAAATTTGTTTATCACAAACGCTCACACAAACACACATTATATATATATATATATATATATATATATATATATATACTGACAGTAAGAAAAAGGATATAAAGACACGATACGAAAAAAGTACACACAAAACATATACATACGTCTACATACAACGTACACATACAAGACATATACTGACACAAACACACACATATACATACACAATAATTTTACACCCAGAATATAACAATAAGCCCTTCTACAACATACCACTCTAGGCACCCGGTTTTGTTCCTATCCACCCGTTTGTCCTTACAATACTTAAGAAAAAAAAAAATTCTACAAAGATTTTTGTAATAAATGATTCCCTACTGTCTTCCATTTAACCTGTTTTTTTTTCTTTTAAATCCGTGTTTTTATAGATAAGCAAATAAATTTGAAAGCAACACGAAGTACCCCATACACACACACACTCACATATATATAGATACACATTATGTGTGTAGTTTATATGTATATACTGTGTGTATGTATATAAGCACACATACACACACACACACACACACACACACACACACACATATATATATATATATATATATATATATATATATATATACTCGACATGTGCCCTGATATAGAAAAATGCTATTTGATATAAAGAGACCCCGAAAAGTAAATAAATAAAGCCAAAACAATAATAGAGAGGAATAATATTATTAAAATCTCTATGATTGATATCGCTTAATAATGATAATAACGATACTATTGATATTAATAATAATAACAATAATCATTATTATTATTAATATGACTAATCGTAAAGGATATTCTAAATAGTGATTATGATTTATGATATGTAATTATAATACTCATAATCATATATGTATTTGTTATAAATAATATTCATGGCGTTTTTTAATGATAATATTGATTTATATATTTATTATAAATAGCGATAACGTTGATAATAAATAATAATGATTTCCAACATTGGTACAAAGCCATAATAAATTTGGAGGGGAAGAAGGTGAGAGTGTGTGACTTTCATGCCTGCAGTAATAATAATAATTAAATACTTAATCAACGCTGAAAAATCCCGTCAGATGTCGCTGTGCTGAACCTGTTATCCCCCCAGTGGATAAAAAAGTGGACCTGCCCCCCACATACCCCGAATCTCGTCGGTGGCTGACATGAGAACGAGGCCAGCGTCTGTTTATTTCGTGGCCGCCATATTAGCTGTGGCCAATTGTTCAATGAAGCAGCGTGAGAGTGGAAGGAAGAGGGATTTTAGAGGGAGGGGGAGGAGAGAGAGAGAGAGGGAGAAATGCATATGTGTGTGCGTAGAGAGAGGGGGGTGATGCGAAAGAAAGACAGAAAGATGAATAGAAGAAGGGGAGGAGAGGCGAAAAGAAAGACATATATAAAGTAAGCGACAGAAAGACACACATATGTAACTGTAAATACATCTATATATGTATACGCACACATATATAGAGAAGAAAGAAAAGTTGAAACATATGTGTATATATAAAGTGAGGGCAAATCTGCACATATACTACCCATCTACATACACACACACACACACACACATGTATATATACAAGAAAGGAAAGGTGAAAGAAAGATATATAAAAAGAGAGGGAAAAGAGGCGATAGAAAGAAGTATAGACATATAGAGAGAGGGGTGAAGGGTAGGCGAGAGAAAGAAGTATAGACATGTAGAGAGAGGGGTGAAGGGGAGGCGAGAGAAATAGAGTGTGAGTTACAAATAGAGAGGGGGAAAGAGAACAAAAGAAAGTATAAGGCTACTGCGAAAAAAGTGTGAGAGGTGACAATGTGTGTTATTCAGAACAAAAAGAAAAGAGGGAATAAGTTTTTTTTCCAGAGAAATAAAGAGAAAAATGGAAAGAAAGAGTACTAGCGAAAAAATTTTGTAGTTAGATAGATAGAGAGAGAGAGAGAAAGAGAAAGGGTAAACGAGAAAACAGGAGAGGGGAGGATATTGAATAAGAGAGAGGAGCTGATGAAAACAAAAGAGAGGGAGTGAGAGTGAAGGAGAGTCGCGTAGTGAGTAAGACACGGAGGGAGGGGAGGAAAGAGAGTGAAAGAAGAAAAGACGTATAGAGAGGGAGCGAGTTATTAAAATAAAAAGTGTAAGAGTCAATAGAGAGGGTGACACCATTTTGGATTTTTTTTGGGGAAAAAGTCAAATGGAGATGAAGCTTGGTTGATTATAGTTACCAATTGAGTATTTGAGCAGCGGAAAAGGAGTATATATAATAATTAATAGAAAGGAGGTGTATATATGAGTAAGTAAAGCATGAAATATTTCTACCCATACCATTAGATCGTCAGATATATCCCCGAGAAGGGAGAGATATGTACTGAAAATCTGTGTCTTCTTGTGGTTATTGTGTGTGTGTTATGGTGGCCGCTCTGTCTGTCTGTCTGTCTCTCTCTCTCTCTATGTATATATACACATATATATATATATATGTCTATATATTATTACATTTACTGCTATATATATATATATGTGTGTATACTACCATTCATATACGTTTATATATACATATAGACACCACTATATCTAGATATACATATATAAATATACATATATATACATATATACATGTATATATACATACATATATATATATACATATGTACATGTATACATACATATATATATACATACATATATATATATATACATACATATATATATACATACATATATATATACATACATATATATATATATATATACATACATACATATATATACATATATATATATATATATACATACATATATATATACATACATATATATATATATACATACATATATATATATATATACATACATATATATATATATATACATACATATATATATATATATACATACATATATATATATATA
>NC_069009.1:1557665-1564908 GCF_001194135.2 Octopus bimaculoides
ATATATATATATATATATATATATATATAAAATGGTGTGTGGATATGTGGATATATATATATATATATATATATATATATTTATGGTGTAGAGGGTGTTGTGTATATGTATACATACACTGCTAGCGTGATATGTATATATGGTATGTGAGTATATATATATATATATATATATACTCACTGTAATATATAGTGTGTAGTATTTTATATATTTATATTATTTTGTATAGTGTGGTTGCTTATATGTAGATTTATATATATATAATATATGTATATATATATATATATAGTGAAGTATTTTGTGTGGTATGTATATTTAAATGAATTGTGGAGTTGGGTTTATGTATGTATATATATATATATATATATATATATACCCATACGTATGTGTGATGTTTATGTATGTGGAGCTTATTGAAATATGTGCATACAGATATGTATGTTAATATACATGTGATGTGTGTATAACAATATATATATATATATATATATATATATATATATATAGTAGCATGCTATATGGAATTTACTGTATAAATATGCCCACCTCGACCGTAAATCAAGCAGACCTAAGGCTAGATTAGCGTTCCCACCGTGACTATCCTGTCTTTTGTTTTGACGTAGTGTATCTACGAGTATTACCAAATGTGTCCATCCTAACTTTATGAAGGTAAGCTGTGAATAAAGACAGATTTGACTGCTTTTTCTACCAGCCTTAGCGACCACATAGGAGCACCTTTGCCTCCCCTGATAGTCTATGTTGGCGTATATATCTATATATATAATGTGTGTGTGTATAATCTACCCTAATATACATATTTGCCAGTGTTTTGTGATGTTCATTGTGTTGCTGTGTGTATACTGTTATTTTGTGTCGTGTACATTGTGCAAAGAAGGCATATCCTGGAGTTGTCTATATACATGTATTGTGGCATATTTCTGGTATGTATAGAGATGTGTAATGGTCTGGTATGTGTATAGCGATCTGTATATTTGTGTGGTATATATATTGTATATACTCAGCTGTTTGTATAGAATATATACACTGTATATTTACTGTATGATATCCATTGTTATGTGTGATTTATCGTCTAGTGATTCAGCATGTAAATATTTACACGCCAAATGTGTGTTTATATCTACACACATCTGCCGAATATCCAATCCATATCTTTCCTCATGTATACATACACACACAAACGAACATACATGCATATATATATATATATATATATATATATATATATATATATATATATATATACACATACATACACACAGACTTTCTGTGCATATTCTTATATTTTTTTCCTTCAGATATGATTTCAAACAATATGGCTTTCTTGTGAGACTTGTGTACCGATTACTAATATTATTATTATTATTTCGAGTTGCGTAGCCCCGGGTCAGCTCTGATCGAGAATACGGGATCTACATGTGATTCATAGCTATTACTTCCGTGGCCATCCTGCCTTTTTCATGTGTATATGGAACTTACATATGAAGCTTGTGGATTCGATGGATATTTTAGTTTCTAGCAGGTAAAAACCGACCACGTAGAAGGGATTCCCTCTCGTTAACCCGATTCTGTTGTTGTTTTTTTTTAAAGGCCCACACCTACCTGGTTTGCCCTCTGATCCAGGAGACCTAGTGCCAAAAACGTTCCGATTGTGGCCATCTCCTGTATTTTCACCAAGATATTTTATTTACCACGTTGTATAATGTGTCCTTGTTTTTTTTTTTTTCGGGTGTGATTGAAGGGTGATTAGCTCAAACTGTACAAGGCAGACATTTATTATGAATATGTTTCCCCCCTTACCTCCCACTTAAATACTCAACAAAAATCGCACCATTCTTAAGAAACGTGACCCACACTTGTCTGTTCTTTGGGGTCTTTTCCTGATCCCTTCCATTATTTTTATTAAGGTTTAAATCCCCAGAAACGAGAAGCATTTAGCGTTGCTGTTGACGGTGTAAAGCGAATCCGACTCCACATGCTTGTACGATCGTAGTTCTTAGACCCGGGTCAACACTGATCGGGTAGATCTCAAGCCTTTTCGGGCATGACCATCTCGTCTTTTATTTGAAGACATTTTCTATCTAGGACTACGATATGTGTTTTTCCTTATTGTTTACGTTAGGGGTGTAATTCGGGTGGTGGTAGTGGTGGTGGGTATTTAAGGTACTAGGGAATGTAAGCTGAAGGAAACTTGGGTTACCATTTGTAAGAGGAAGTCGCATTAGGGCCCCCGCCTCTCCGGCTTGTTTCTACTAGTTAAAAAACAAAACATGGGCTCCCATTTTAAAATACGGTTGAGTAGTTTTGTTGAATGAAATCTGACTGCTACTTTCAGCAGGTTTCGTTGTTTAACCCTGCGTCAGTCCCGATCGAGTAAGATCTATTATGATCAACCCGCATTTTGTTTTAGGGGCTACAATGTCTAATGCGTTCTTTTGTTATTTCAAACCTACTTTGTTTATACACACACACACACACACACACACACACACATATATATATCAGAGAGGATTTGACTTGAAGGGGCTTTGGACGCTATCACGTAAAGATTTCCTTGTTTTGTGTGTTAATGTAAGAGAATCTGATTGTTTAGGAGTCATTCTTCCGGGGTCGATAAAATAACCAGTGAAGTACTGAGGTCTGTTTAATATTCCTATAAAAAGTATCCTATATTTGTGTGAACAGAATTAGAATGATAATACTTAAGACTAAGGCTTGAGTGGCTTCTCGTTATTTCGAAGTTAAACGACTAGGAGTTGAGTTTGATGAGAGAAAAAGAAAAGAGCTAGCTGATTGCAACATTCAGCAGGTCGGCCGACTACACATAAAGTATAAAGCTCCCTCGTTCGTTCGGTGTTTGCGTGTATGTGAGACAGCAAGAGAGAAAGAGAGAGAGAACGAGCTAGTGAAGTAAAGTGAATGGATAGAGGCTGACTTGTGTGTGCGTTGTTTGTGTAGAGAGTGGCTTCCTTTAACAAGGCTTGTGTGGTTCTTTCCCTCATTTTCAAGTTACAACTGGAGAGAAAGAGAGAAAGCTTTCTTTGACTGCTAGACTGAGTAGGTCGTGCAACTAACAAAACTACACACACAAGTAATAAAGCTCCCTCGTTGGCTTGCAGTTATTTGTTGTGTGTGTGAGAGATAGTGGAGAGAGAGAAGCTGGTGTGGTGGTTGGTACGGGCGCCATTTTTGTTTTTCTCTGTAAAAATGGCCGCCACATCTTGCTGATGTCTTAACACAGACGCCATTTTCATACATTTTTCCTTCCTCTGCACACACTTCGTACAAATGTCTGCACACACGATAATATAGAATATACATTGCACACACACGTATATATCTCTATGTATCATTTATATATACATATATATGTGTGCTTGTATCTTACGCATGTATCTTCACAAATTTTCATATGTACACAATTTTATTAATATGGATGCGTGTGTGTATGTGCACATGTATGCACACAAATTTCTTATGTCTGTACACGATTATAAGGATATGTGTGTGAGCACTATGCATATATGCATCTACATAAATATGCGCACAAATTTCATATGTACACATTAATGTGGATATATGTGGGTGAATATATATACATATATATATATATATATATATATATATAATTTACACTGTATGTATCTATACATGTATATTTGTGAGTGTCTACTCACATGTATATATGCGTGTTACTGGTTTCATTCATTGGACTACAACCATATTGGAGCAACCCACCGCTCTCACTATTCGTTTTATCATCTCTTGAACTGCTAAATTACATTTCACAAATGCACACGGCATAAACAAGACTGGTGTAAACATGAGTACGCATACACGGCGGGTTTCAGCACAATATCCGTTTATCGAATTCCATTTACAGTGTGTTGACCAAACCGAGGTAGTGTTGAGACACTGCCTCCATAGTAGAGTGATGTGGGATTGAACTTCAAGCCACAAAGTTGTGAACCAAGTTTTTTTAACCTTACAGCTGTTTCTGGTATGTGTAGATGTATGTATGTATCCTGGACTGCCATAGCAGTATTGTAGGCTCCTGGGAAATCAGTGTACCGGGACCTATAGTATTTATTGACAGTGGAGGTGGATAGGGTATCTAGTTCACAGTCGTAAGATAACTAGTTCAATTCCTGGTGGTATGTTGTGTCCTTGAGCAAGACACTTTATTTCACATTGCTCCAGCCCATTCAGCTGACAAAAATGAGTAGTACCTGCATTTCAAAGGGCCGGGCTTGTTGTTTTCTGTGTCGTGTGTCATACTGAATCTCCTTGAGAACTACGTTAAGGGTATGCATGTCTGTGGAGTACTCAGCCATTTGCATGTTAGTTTTACAAGCAGGCTTTTCTGTTGATCTGATCACCTGGAACACTCAACGTCAAGGTGTGTGGCTTAGTGGTTAGGGTTTTCCGCTCAAAATCCTAAGGTGGTGGGTTGCATTCCTGGCGATGTGTTGTATCCTTGAGCAAGTCACTTCATTTCATGTTGCTCCCATCCACTCAACTGGTAAATGTTAGTAGTACTTGTATTTCAAAGACTGTTTTGCTGATCGGATCAACAGGAACCCTTATCGTAACTGACAGAATCCCAGTTTTTGTGTGCCCTTAAGCAAGGCTTGTCCTTCAAGCTTCTATTAGTCAAGCTTCTATTAGTCTGGTACAACCAGCATTATGAGCCTGGCAGTTATCAGGATGCAGGATTTGTATGTAGTTACCTTCTTAGATGAGCAGCTTGGACCGGTTGGGGTGTTTGTAAATGACATTCTGGAGAGAATTCTGTGACATGTTAATTAACCTGTAGCTGGAATCTTGTCAGGTGCTACCACTCCAGGTCAGGTTAACCCTAGGAACAATAGTGGTTACGAGGTGGTTCTATGTACCTCAAACCCTTGGAAGTCCTAAACAAGGTCCCCACTACCTGATGCAGTTTCAAGTCATACCTAGGACATCTGTGTGTCTATATCGTCATCATCATTGTTTAATGTTATCCATGTTCACTCCCGGTATGGGGTGGATGGTTTGACAAGGGTCCAAGGAATCCAACGTGTTGCAGTGTCTGCTTTGGCATCATATCTGGCTGGATGCCCTTCCTAATGTCAACCACTTCACAGTGTATACTTGGTGGTTTTTAGTGCCACCAGTGCTATTAAGGACACCATGTAGTAAAGCATGATTATTTTTAAAACAATGTGAATAAATAAGCATTACATCTGAATGCTTAAAGGATTAAACTGGCCATATCTCAATCAAATTTAACTCTTTTTATGTTCAATCTGGTCAGGTCTGGCCTCTTAAACTTACCCTACAATATCATTCTAAAAGTATACAACCACATTATTGCAATCGCAAAGCTATGCGATAATGCATGATTAATTCAGAACAATGTGAATAAATAAGCATTACATTTGACAGAGTAATCTTGATGCTGAAGGGTCAGGTTATAGGGGGAAGACTCCATTAATCCTTTTTGTTGTCATATTTCTGTTGAAATGCACTGTCTTTGTTTCAATAAATCTTGAAGAATTTGGTGAAATAACTTTGTCATTATCAATGAAATTTTGATGGAAGGTTTTAGTTGAAAACACTTTCAACATGAGTTTGTGCCTTAGAACCTGGGGCAGTCTCCGGTGGGTTGATATCAAGACTCAAACACTTTACATTCAGTGCTCCTTTTGTCCGTCATCCATTATATCTGGACGACCCCCCCCCTCTTCACATTCTGAGTTCAAATTCTGTTGAGATCGATTCTGCCTTTCGTCCTTTTGGGGTTGATAAAGTAAGTACCAGTATGGCACTGGTGGGTGGGAAGGGGTGGCATAAGGGTGTCACTGTAATCAACTTACCCTCTTCCCTCAAAAGTTGCTGGCCTTATGCCAAAATTTGAAACCATAATTAATATTATTATGTAGTATAATTTAGGGTAGCAAGCTGGCAGAATCGTTAGAACATCTTTGACTTGTTACAGTCATTAGATTGCAGCCATGCCTTGGAGAATCTTTAGTTGAATGACTCGATCCCAGAACTTTATTTTTTCAAAACTTTGTATTTATTCTATCAAGGCCAAAGCGGAAGACACTTACCAAAGGTGCCACGCTGTAGATCTGAATCCAGGAACAGCCACAAACTCTTAAAAATTCTTTTTGGATATTCTGAAGAAGTTGCCTACACATACGATTATCCATAATAGCGCTATTCCGTGACAGGTTGGTGTCAAAATTTAAAAGAATTTAAATGCAAAATTACCGACAGACAACCCAAACTGGAATTTCTGTTCCCAGATAGAGAGAGAGAGAACTCCTTAAATGTGAAATTAGAAACAATGTCACACTAATTTAACTTGGGTTATCCTGTGTTGTGAGCCGCATAAGCCAGCAAGGTTGCTCTAGCATGGTCAGTCTTCTGCAGTTCTCTCAACTTCTGCCAAACTGGTCCTTGTGCATTTGAGTTCTTCTTGGGTCAGTCCCTTTTCTGTTTTTCTTTCCAGTGCCTATCCATTCCACTGCAATCCTTACCTGCTGATTGGCCGGCAGGTACAAGATGTGACCTGCCAGGTGAAACCAACACAGTGCTATGATGCTTTGCAGTTGGTAGGGTTTGTTTTGCAGCAGAATTTCTCCATTTGTAATTTTGCCTTATTAGGTGACTTGGAGGTTTTTCCAGACACATCACTGGTAGAATGTGTTTGGCTTGTTAGTCACCTTTGCTGACAATTTCCATTCTTCGCTACCATACGAGACTATTGACAGAACTATTTCACCATATATTTAAGCAAAACACCTGCAGATTTAGTGGTTGTGGGGTAAGTTAATTCCATCAAACTCCTTCCAACAGCAAAGTTGACTTATGGTAAGAAACTTGCTTCTCAACCACAGGGTTCTGGGTTCAGTCCCACTGCATGGCACCTTTGGCAAGTGTCTTCTGTTACAACCTTCATAGAATAAGCACCAGACTTAGAAAAACAAAAAAGTACTGGGATTTATACATCTATACATTCAGCCAAAAGTTCTTAAAGGCAGTGCTCCAGCATGGAAATTCCAGCTGTCCCATGCAAGTATGGAAAAGTGGATGTTAAATGATATCTATTGGCCGTTGCCAGTACCACCTGACTGGCCTTTGTGCTGGTGGCACGTAAAAGCACCCACTACACTCTCTGAGTGGTTGGCGTTAGGAAGGGCATCCAGCTGTAGAAACTCTGCCAAATCAGATTAAC
>NC_069009.1:1565269-1566866 GCF_001194135.2 Octopus bimaculoides
GGCCAGGGTCGCTGCGTGGGCCCTATGCCAGTGGCATGTAAAAAATACTGTTCGGGTGTAACCGTTACCAGTGTCGCCTTACTGGGACTTGTGCCGGTGGTACGTGGAAAACACCATTTAAGCGTGGCTGTTGCCAGTACCGCTTGACTGGCCCTCGTGCTGGTGGCATGTAAAAGCACCCACTACACTCTTGGAGTGGTTGGCGTTAGGAAGGGCATCCAGCTGTAGAAACTCTGCCAAATCAGATTAACACTGGTTGTCAAGCAGTGGGTGGGGACAAACAATACACATTTATGTAAATGGGCTTCCATGCAGTTTCTGTCTGCCATATTTACTCACAAAGCATTGAACAGTGCTGGGCTATAATAGTATAGACACTTGCCCAAGGTGCCGCCACACATGGGGCTGAACTTAGAAACACTTCATTACAAGCCAGGCGTGGCTATGTGGTAAGAGGCTTGCTTTCCAACCACATGGTTCCGGGTTCAGTCCAACTATGTGGCACCTTGGGCAAGTGTCTTCTACTATAGCCTTGGGTCGACCAAAGCCTTGTGAGTGGATTTGGTAGATGGAAACTGAAAGAAGCTCATCACACACACACATTCTATGTGTCTTTGTGTCTGTGTTTGTCCTCCACAACTATTTGACAATCAGTGCTGGTGGTGATTACATCCCTGTAACTTAACGGTTCGGCAAAAGATACCGATAGAATAAGGACCAGGCTTTTTAAAAAAACAGTACTGAGGTTGTTTCATTTGATTAAAAATTCTTCAAGGTGATGCCCCAGCATGCCGTTGCCAGTACCACCTGACTGGCCTCTGTGCGGGTGACACGTAAAAGCACCCACTACACTCTCTGAGTGGTTGGCGTTAGGAAGGGCATCCAGATGTAGAAACTCTGCCAAATCAGATTGGAGCCTTGTGCAGCCATCTGGTTCACCAGTCCTCAGTCAAATCGTCCAACCCATGCCAGCATGGAAAGCGGACGTTAGACGATGATGATGATTACATGCCTGAAAGCATATGACGTGTGAAGTGGGGTGGGGTTAACTTGCTCTGCCATATGTCCTCATGTATGGTCTTTTCAAGACTGGGCAGTGACCAATCATTGACAAAGTCACCAGGTCAGTCTGACATAATGTCGGCTACGATGTGTTCTTGACAGGAAGATTGCATAATGTGTGGTACATGCAAGAAGTCTTGCACCTGCATCTTGACGTGCACACCTGCAGCTTTGTAAGGTCTGCCTCGCAGGCGTCAAAATAAAAATTCAATGATGGAAGCATGTGTTCTTTAAGTCGGTGGTAGTCTTCCTCAGGCATGAATAGACAATGATCTCTCTCTCTCTCACACTCACAAGGACAGACAAACGGATTAAGATGATTATATCAACCCCAGTGCGTAACTGGTACTTATTTAATCGACCCCGAAAGGATGAAAGGCAAAGTCGACCTCGGCGGAATTTGAACTCCGAACGTAGCTGCAGACGAAATACCGCTAAGCATTTTGCCCGGCTTGCTAGCGCTTCTGCCTGCTCGCTGCCACTTTCTCATGTTTCTATGGGTCAGATAGAATTTGTGGAGGCAGTTTTTCTATAC
>NC_069009.1:1567155-1571495 GCF_001194135.2 Octopus bimaculoides
ATATATATATATATATATATACATATATATACACATATATATATGACGGGCTTCTTTCAGTTTCCATCTACCAAATGCACTCCCAAGGCTTTGGTCAGCCCGAGGCTATAGTAGAAGACACTTGCCCAAGGTGCCACGCAGTGGGACTGAACCCGGAACCATGTGGCTGGTAAGCAAGCTACTTACCACACAGCCACTCCTGCACCTGTAGAAGACATTTGCCCAAGTGCTTCACAGTGGGACTGAACTCGGAACCATGTGGTTGGTAAGCAAGCTACTTACCACACAACCATGTCTGTGCCTATATGTATATATTTTATGTGTATCTGTGTGTATTTTGCAACAGGCTTGCTGTTGAGATAACAGTGATCTCGAGGTGACTGTGGGTGAGGATGTGCAAACCCTGGCTGCACCAGTGCTACCCAGGGTAATGCACTGGGGCCTGATCAACCCTGGCTGGATCACCTGAAAGCTTCATTGATGTGTCCAGTGCCATTATAGGGTAATGAATAGAAAAACTATATTGCATATATGAGACTATTTTGTCTCCATTTCCTATACAGGCTTTCACAGCAGACCCAAAAGTGCCACTCATTTAAAAGCATCTTCTGGGGCAGAGTCCCCTCCCCCCATCGCCCCATATCATCCCTCTTCCCACTGCCCCCTCCCCCAACCATTGCACAACATGTCGGTATTGTTGTTCATTATTACTTGGTATGGCAGGATATGATTACAGGGTGGTTTGGCTGTCATTTCTAGCAGAATGAGCGACTGCATTGAGAATCCATTGCGAGGTGACAATTGAAATTAATCAATTAATAAACAGTAATTATTGTTTATAAATTAAGGATAATGGCCTGAAATTTGAGGTGAGGGTACACTTGCTAATGTACATCAACCCCTGTGAAGGCACGTGGCTTAGTAGTTGATATGACAGGATATGATTACAGGGTGGTTTGGCTGTCATTTCTAGCAGAGTAAGTGACTGCTTTGAGAATCCATTGCCAGGTGACAATTGAAATTAATCAATTAATGAAAATGAGTCATAATTACTCTTTACTCTTTACTTACTTGTCTCAGTCATTTGACTGTGGCCATGCTGGAGCACCACCATTAGTCGAGCAAATCGACCCCAGGGCTTATTCTTTGTAAGCCTAGTACTTATTCTATTGGTCACTTTTTGCCGAACCGCTAAGTTACGATGACGTAAACACACCAGCATCTGTTGTCAAGCGATGTTGGGGGGATAAACACACATACACACACACACACACATATACATATTTACGATGGGCTTCTTTCAGTTCCCGTCTACCAAATCCACTCACAAGGCTTTGGTCGGCCCGAGGCTATAGTAGAAGGCACTTGCCCAAGGTGCCATGCAGTGGGACCGAACCTGGAACCATATGGTTGGTGAGCAAGCTACTTACCACACAGCCACTCCCACGCCTAATTGCAGTGTTGTTGAATTAGTTTGTGCTCATGAATTGCATGACACAATGTGACAAGGCTGGCCCTCAGAATTACAAGAACTACTCATTTTTGGCAGCTGAGTGGAGTGGAGCAACGAGAAATAAAGTGTCTTGCTCAAGGACATAACATACCATACCACCAGGAATCGGACTTCATATCAGTTGATCCCTGGTCGAAGATGCTTGCTCAAAATGATATGCAGTGGAACCGAATCTGAAAGCAACACGATTGCAAAAGAAACGTGTTAACCATATGGCCATACCCACACTGATGGATAATTTCCTGCAAAATCTCCCAGAAGTTACTATTCTTCATTTAATTCTTACTTTTGTGTGCATAATCCAGGAACTTCTTCAAGTACAGAATCGTACTTCTTCAGAGTTTTGAAGACTTGTAGAAAACTCGTTAACCATTTAGCGTTGAAATTATTCTGTCAAATGTAATACTTCTTTATTACTATTGTTTTCAATCAGTCATGCATTATGTTGTAGCGTTGAGTTTTCAGTCATTTGACTGCGGCCATGCTGGAGCACCGCCTTTAGTCGAGCAGATCGACCCCAGGACTTATTCTTTGGAAGCCTAGTACTTATGCTATCGGCCTCTTTTGCCGAACTGCTAAGTTACGGGGACGTAAACACACCACCATCAGTTGTCAAGCAATGTTGGGGGGAACAAACACAGACACACACAAACATATACACACACATACATATATATACGTATATACGACGGGCTTCTTTCAGTCTCCGTCTACCAAATCCACTCACAAGGCTTTGGTTGGCCAGATGCTATAGTAGAAGACACGTGCCCAAGGTGCCACGCAGTGGGACTGAACCCGGAACCATGTGGTCGGAAAGCAAGCTACTTACCACACAGCCACTCCTACGCCTATAAAAAATCTGTAGAGATAGCTTTAAAAACTGTATTTCATAAATCTTGTAATTGAAAAATTTTCAGCCCAAACCTATTCAGAGAGGCTGTACTAGTGATACAGAAGATAGCTGACTGGACATTGAACTTGAGAATCAGCAGTTCTGAGTTAGTATTTCCTCACAAGGTTTTGGTCAGCCTGAGGCTATAGCAGAAGGCCCTTGCCAAAGGTGCCACGTAGTGGGACTGAACCCAGAACCGTATGGTTGGGAAGCAAGCTTCTTACCACACAGCCACACCTGTGCCTGTTGTCCACTTTTCCGTGCTTATAAAGGTCAGACAGATTTTGCTGAGGCAGAGAAACCTGCCTCAGTATTCTCATGGCATTTCAGAAATGAACGACACTGCTTGTATGACAGTGGCATTCATTTACGACTATCACACAATGTCAGGACAGAGACTCAGACACATATGTACATCTATCATCATTTTAATGTCCGCTTTTCTATGCTTGCATGGGTCAGATGGATTGTATTGAGGCAGATTTTCTCTGGTCTGATGCCCTTTTTTTCGTCATCAACCCATACCTGTTTCCAAGCAAAGTAGACGTTTTTATTTTCCCCACTTTTTTTCATTTATCGATCCATTCGTGGAGACCAAGATATTGTCGCAAAGTTCTAAGATTTTTTCCACCAGTTATTTTAATGTCCATTCATAACTTTTCCGCACTACCCCCATCACAGAATCGAAAATCGCGAAAAGACCCTCCATCCTGTTGATCAGTCCACTGCTTGACGAAAGCCTTGGCATGTTCCCACTACCAACCCCCATCTGATGTTTGCCTCATCCATGTTCGGATACCAAAGAATCTAACAAAACCTTGATTCCAACTTCAGCATTGGTCTTTGCTTCCTTCATTTTTTCTGGACATGGTGTCCACTCTGTTAGTTTGCTATTCCATCAATTGTACTTTCTTCTAAACACATTGCATTGAGAGACCATTTCTATGTTTTTATTTTCCAGATAATATATATATCTTATAACACGATTGGCATTTAAAATTTACAACAGCTGTTTTGGTAGAATTTTACTTATTTAATGCAGTCATAGATTACATCATAATATATAATCCACCACCATCAGGTAAAATTTTAAACATTAACCCAGACATAGCTATCATTAGCTGGACTAGTGACTTGTGTTGGCTATGTCCAGGACAATGTTAAAATCTTACCTGCTTAAAATTTTACCTGATGAGGGTGGATTGTATATTATGATTGCATAAAATAAATGAAATTCTAACAAAACAGCTGCCAGCATTTACTTTTCATACCTACATCACACCAAGAACCTATCCACTGAGTTAGATCTATGGTTAAAATTGGATTTGGTACTACAGTATCCTGCTAACACTCGATGTATCCAAAGTTGGTTATTTCACTGTAAGCTCTGTTATCATACCAAGCCATTTCATAAGAATCAAGGCATATCAACTCATAGGATGCCAGATAACCTTCACTCTTATCCTGTTCTGTCTTCACTTATCCATTTTGTTAATCTTCAGCATTCTCCTTCCCATGGCTCTTTGTCTTGATCTTAATTTATTTTCAATGTTCTTGTGGGTAATCCATGTTTCTGATGCATATGTAGGCTCATGGTTGATGCTTATTACACTGTGTTGGCACTCCGTCGCTTACAGCGTTGAGGGTTCCAGTTGATCCGATCAACGGAACAGCCTGCTTGTGAAATTAACGTGCAAGTGGCTGAGCACTCCACAGACACGTGTACCCTTAACGTAGTTCTCGGGGGATATTCAGCGTGACACAGTGTGTGACAAGGCTGACCCTTTGAATTACAGGCACAACAGAAACAGGAAGTAAGAGTGAGAGAAAGTTGTGGTGGAAGAGTACAGCAGGGTTCGCCACCATCCCCATACCGGAGCATCATGGAGCTTTTTAGGTGTTTTCGCTCAATAAACACTCACAACGCTCGGTCTG
>NC_069009.1:1571975-1575570 GCF_001194135.2 Octopus bimaculoides
GTGGTCATCCCTCTTATATGTATGTAATATAATTTTTCTGAATCTTCAGATTTTTCAATTTTTTCAATTTTTTCACCCTTATTATATATATATATATATATATATATATATCTATATCTATATAGGTATATATATAAATTAGAAATAATAAATTTCTAAATCTCTCAGAGAGACTTAAGCAGTAGTGATGCGATAAAGTAGTTGTATACTGCCAACTTAATGTGACAGTCCCTTGAAGGGAATAATACTACTGTTGGTTAGACCTAGGAAGCCAGACCGCTTCCTGTCGGCCTTGACACATTTCCTGTGTCCTTATGTTTGCGAGGGGGAGACAAGCACCTCCACCCAGCTAAGCCTGCATCCAAAGACATGTTTCTAATCTAAGTTTTTGCTCATTGTCAGTCTGGAGTAGCATGACCGGCTAGTCGAAGTTGCCTGTCAAGCTCTTGTAAACATATAATAATTCTAGTGAAATAAATTCACTGATTTCAAATTTAGAAATAATACATTTCTAAATCTCTCAGAGAGACTTAAGCATTAGTGATGCGATAAAGTAGTTGTATACTGCCAACTTAACGTGACAGTCCCAATAAGTGACTGTAATCAGTGAATACCGGTGGCATGTGAACAAGACATTGGACTGACTCGTGTGCAGATGGCGCGTAAAAAACACCATTTGAGCGTGGCTGTTGCCAGTACTGCTGGACTGGCCCTCCTGCCGGTGGCATGTAAAAAGCATCCACTACACTCTCGGAGTGGTTGGCGTTAGGAAGAGCATCCAGCTGTAGAAACTCTGCCAGATCAGATTTGAGTCTGGTGTAGCCATCCGTTTCGCCAGTCCCCAGTCAAATCGTCCAACCCATGCCAGCATGGAAAGTGGACGTTAAACGATAATGATGATGATATATATATATATATGGTTGTTATATTGTTTTGATAACATAATAGGTTGTTAGATAAGCTGATGTCTATATTACAATATTACAATATCCAATAATATATTGTGCATATATAATAATATTATAATCATGAAATTAGCATTAGCTTATCTCACTCTTTCTCGTGGAGCCCCTAGGAGCCTTTTGCAAAACCCTGGTTGAGAAACGCTGGTCTAAAGAGTTAAACATGTTTGAACTGGTGACCAGTTTATATCTGTAGAATTGTTAGATATTGTGGAATTATTATGTAGTTTACATTCCCAGCAAACAGAATTGCTCCACAAAAATCTATTGGAACTACTACATTGATGAACAAGAAAGAATATACTAGAAAACTTATCGTCTGGCAAAGACTGGTTAATATGTGTGTATGTGAAGTGGAGGCCCAATGGCCCAGTGGTTAGGGCAGCAGACTTGCAGTCATAGGATCACGGTTTCGATTCCCAGACCGCCGTTGTGAGTGTTTATTGAGTGAAAACATCTAAAGCTCCACGATGCTCCGGCAGGGGATGATGGCGAATCCTGCTGTACTCTTTCACCACAACTTTCTCTCTCACTCTTACTTTCTGTTTCTGTTGTACCTGTAATTCAAAGGGACCAGCCTTGTCACACTGTGTCACGCTGAATATCCCCGAGAGTGCTCAGCCACTTGCACGTTAATTTCATGAGCAGGCTGTTCCGTTGATCGGATCAACTGGAACCCTCGACGTCGTAAGCGACGGAGTGCCAACAACAACAACAATCGTATGTGAAGGTACATGGCTCAGTGGTTAGAGCATTGGGCTCACAATCATGAGGTAATGAGTTCGATTCCTGGATTGGGTTGTGTGTTGTGTTCTTGAGGAAGACACTGTATTTTAAGTTACTCCAGTTCTCTTATTTAATCACAGTTTTTAATTAATCATGCATTATCTCATAGCTTTGAGGTTTTGATGATGTGATTGCTTATGTTTAAAATGACATTGTGGGATATGTGTGAGAGGCAGGATCTGGCTGGTTTGAACATAAAACATGTAGAAAATCTTAGTTGCAACATCACTGGTGCCAAGCTGTATTGGCCTTTGCCTTTCCTTGGGATAACATTGGTGATGTGGAGATGAGAGGCTGGTGTGCATGGGTGACTGTTGGTATTCCATAAACAACCTTACCTAGACTTGTGCCTCGGAGGGGAACTTTCTAGGTGCAATCCTTTGGTCATTCATGACCAAAGGGAGTCTATATGTATAAATATATAGGTAATGTTTGTAGATTGATTCCATCGTATGATGAGACGAGCCTCCATCTTCAGGGAAGAAATCTTATATCTGAGGTGTTAAAGGAAAGAAGTTTAAAGATGGGAACTGTGTGTGTGTGTGTGTATTGACATAACACTTACATATCATCATCATCATCGTTTAACGTCCGCTTTCCATGCTAGCATGGGTTGGACGATTTGACAGAAGACCAGTGAACCAGATGGCTACACCAGGCTCCAATCTGGTTTGGCAGAGTTTCTACAGCTGGATGCCCTTCCTAACGCCAACCACTCCGAGAGTGGTTGCATATTTGCATATTGCCATGTTTTGTGTCTCCGCATACATGTTGAATGTGGTCATACTTATCTTATGATGATAAGGTATACATTAACCCTTTTGCTACCATATTTCTTTCGAAATTCCACTGCCTTTTGTTTTGATTAATCTTGAAAATAATGAAGAATTTAGTGAAATAACTTTTAAACTGGGTTTTGAATATAAATTAACTAGGCGTAGGAGTGGCTGTGTGGTAAGTAGCTTGCTTACCAACCACATGGTTCCGGGTTCAGTCCCACTGCGTGGCACCTTGGGCAAGTGTCTTCTACTATAGCCTCGGGCCGACCGAAGCCTTATATATGTATATATGTATTTATATATATGTATGTATGTGTCTGTGTGTGTGTGTATGTTTGTGTGTCTGTGTTTGTCCCCCCAACATCGCTTGACAACCAATGGTGGTGTGTTTACGTCCCCATAACCAGTTTGTATCGCAAAAGTATAACCAGTTTGTATCGCAAAAGTATAACCAGTTTGTTGTAGATAGATTTTAACAACAAAATCTTATATGGACCCATCCCCGCAAGGGCCACATGCACCCCGGTTGAGAACCATTGACGTAGGAGATACCATATTCGCTTATTGTATACCATATAACTAATATGATTCATGTGTGTCTGTAAAATAATCAGGTTTCAGAAGATGGGATTGGTTATAATGAGAGGTGTATAGCGATTTCTGTGTATATTTGTATCTGTCTGTACATGCATGCATGCTTGTGTGTGTGTGTCTGTCTGTATGTGGGATTGGTTGTTGTGAAATATGTATGGTGATTAATTCATGTGTGTCTGTGTGTGGTGCATGCATATTTGTGTGCATATCTGTGTGTGTGTGTATGTATATATATATATATCTCAATCATCATCATTTAACGTCTGCATATATATATATACATACATACATACATACATACACACACACACAGACACACACATACATATGTTTGCTGAGGTTCTAGCAGATGGAATTAGTTATATAGTAAGGTATATAAAGTGATTCATTTTTGTATGTGTGCATGTAAGTATATATATGTATATATATATATGTATATATATATATATATATATATATATATATATATATACA
>NC_069009.1:1579551-1582143 GCF_001194135.2 Octopus bimaculoides
TCTCTCTCTCTCTCTCTCTCTCTATATATATATATATATTTGTATATTTTTGTATGTATGTATGTGTATATATATATATGAGAGGAGTGGCTGTGTGGTAAGAAGCTTGCTTACCAGCCACGTGGTTCTGGGTTCAGTCCAACTCTGTGGCACTTTGTCTTCTACTTTAGTTTCATGCTGACCAGAGCCTTGTGGGTTGGTTTTGTAGGTGGAAACTGAAAGAAGACTGTTGTGTGTGTGTGTATATTTTATTGTTTCAGCTTGAGAGCTGTGGCCAAATCCACTCACAAGGCTTTGGTCGGCTTGAGGCTATAGTTGAAAGACACTTGCCCAAGGTGTCACGCAGTGGGACTGATCCCAGAACCATGTGGTTCGTAAGCAAGCTACTTATCACACGGTCACTCCTACGCCATATAAATAATATAATTACATTTGGTATTTTAAATGCTATAAAACTTATGTTCTCTTAAATTAACTGTTAATTGCCTTAAAATGTGTGTTTTTGTGTATTTTATAAAGCATAAATTAGTGAATATGTTTTCTGCATTTTACTAATAGTATTTGGTTAGTGTTGGGCTCACATTCAGTAAAGGCACATGGCTAGGTGGTTAGAATGTTGGGCTCACAATCATGGGGTAGTGAGTTCGATTCCTGGACCTGGCTCTGTATTGTTTTCTTAGGCAAGACACTTTATCTCATGTTGTTCCAGTTCACTAAACGGTAGAAATGAGTTGTGACTCCTCACTGGTGCCAAACTGTATCGGCCCCTTTGCCTTTCCCTTGGATAACATCAGTGGCATGGCGAGGGGAGGGCGGGATGCATGAGCGACTGCTGGTCTTTCATAGACAGCTTTGTCTAGTTTTGTGCCTCGGAGGGGAACTTTCTAGGTGCAATCCCATGGTCATTTATGACTGAAGGGCACCTTTACCCTTTAGCCCATGTACATATAATGGCATAGCGATGGGAGGCTGGTATGCATGGGCGACTGCTGGTCTTCCGTAAACAACCTTGCTCGGACTTCTGCCTTGGAGGGGAACTTTCTAGGTGCAATCCCATGGTCATTTATGACTGAAGGGCGACTTTACCCATTACCACTTACTGGCACTTGTGCCGGTGGCATGTGAAAAAAACATTCGAGCGAGGTTGTTGCCAGTGCTGCTGAACTGGCTCCTGTGCAGGTGGCATGTAAAAAACAACATTTTGAGCATGGCCGTTGCCAGTACCGTGTGACTGGCCCTCGTGCCGGTGGCACATAAAAGCATCCACTACACTCTCGGAGTAGTTGGCATTAGGAAAGGCATAATGTACATAATGTGCATAATTCCTCATCTCTTAAATATGGTCCTGATAGCTTGTTTGTGTGTACAGATGGCACTAAGATATTCCAATTTCTTTATCGAAGTCCAAGACCTCTTTCTCTAATTAAATCACTAATAGGCACAGGAGTGGCTGTGTGGTAAGTAACTTGCTTACCAACCACATGGTTCCGGGTTCAGTCCCACTGTGTGGCACCTTGGGCAAGTGTCTTCTACTATAGCCTCGGGTTGACCAAAGCCTTGAGTGGATTTGGTAGACGGAAACTGAAAGAAGCCCATCATATATATGTATATATATATATATGTATGTGTGTGTGTATATGTGCTGTGTCTGTGTTTGTCCCCCCAACATCGCTTGACAACCGATGCTGGTGTGTTTAGGTCCCCGTAACTTAGCGGTTCGGCAAAAGAGACCGATAGAATAAGTACTTGGCTTACAAAAGAATAAGTGCTGGGAGTTGATTTGATTCGACTAAAGGCGGTGCTCCAGCATGGCCGCAGTCAAAAGACTGAAACAAGTAAAAGAATAATAGTAGTAATAATAAACCTTTCTGCTATAGGCACAAGGCCTGGAATTCGCGTGGGTGGGCTAGTCAATTACATCAACCCAAGTGCTCAACCGGCCGTAGAAAATCTGCCTTAGTATACTCCATCAAATTTCTGCAAGCATGGGAAAGGTTGACATTAAAATGATGATGATGATGATGATGGCTAGTTTTGGATAATTCACTAAATATTTTTTAAATTAAAAATTTTTTTTTTTCTTACAGAAGAGAGCGTTACCAATTCCCCTTTGTAGCTTTTGTTTGGGAACTGTGGAGCAGAACAGAGATAGCATTCCGGAGGAATTGATCTCCTGTGCTGATTGTGGCAATAGTGGTAAGTATCGCTTCTTTGACCCCTTGTTGCTGTTGTCCAACCCCAATCTCAAACTTCATCCGAAGGACCTATTTACTTATTTATTTATTTATTCATTCATTCATTCATGCCTGATGTCTCACGTGATTACATTATCTCGTGTAATCTTTGTTGCTGTTGTTTAACCCGGGGTCAGCTGTTACCCAGCTGAGTGTTGATCGAAGCTGTGATACCCTTGATCATCCCAATGTCCAGACATAGTGTGCCCAGAACCACAGGGTGTTTGGGCTACATTTGACAGTTCGCATAAAAGGGAAAGGAAAAACACACACACACAAACACACACACACACACACACAAACACACACACACACACACACACACACACACACACACACACACACACACACACACACA
>NC_069009.1:1582278-1585876 GCF_001194135.2 Octopus bimaculoides
AGAGGGGACAAACAAGGACAGACAGAGGGATTAAATCGATTACATTGAACCCCAGTGCGTAACTGGTACTTAATTTATCCCGAAAGGATGAAAAGCAAAGTTGACCTCGGCGGAATTTGAACTCAGAACGTAACAGCAGACGAAATACCACTAAGCATTTTGCCTGGCATGCTAACGATTCTTATTTCTTTATTGCCCACAAGGGGCTAAACATAGAGGGGACAAACAAGGACAGACAGAGGGATTAAATCGATTACATTGAACCCCAGTGCGTAACTGGTACTTAATTTATCCCGAAAGGATGAAAGGCAAAGTTGACCTCGGCGGAATTTGAACTCAGAACGTAGCGGCAGACGAAATACCGCTAAGCATTTCGCCTGGCGCGCTGACGTTTCAGCCAGCTTGCCACCTTTCCTTTCAGTTTCTGCCTGCCAAATCCACTCACAAGGCTTTGGTTGGCCTGAGGCTATAGCGAAAGACACTAGCTTATGGTTCTATGCCATGGGACTGAACCCAGAACCATGCGATTGTGAAGCAAACTTCTCATCACACAGCCATACCTGTACCTGTAATCACGTTAATTGTGTTTAATAAAGTTTTTCTTTTCTTTTTCTTTTTGTCGTTGCAGGTCACCCATCTTGTTTGAAATTTTCCGCAGATCTGACATCGAAAGTGAAGATGTTACGTTGGCAGTGTATAGAATGTAAAATATGTTCTTTTTGTGGGAAATCAGGAAAAGAGGTTGGTTCCATCGGCATTTTTACCTTTCACTCTTCATCAGTTGTACTCTCTGCCCTTGGTTCAGATAACCCCTGCACAGTCATCTGACTGTGGCCATGCTGGGGTACCATTTACCAAACGACTAAGTTACAGGGATGTGAACAAACCAAATCCGGTTGTCAAGCAGTGGGGGTTCTTTCAGTTTGTCTATCAAGTCCACTCCACTCACAAGGCTTTGGTCGACCTGAGATTGTAGTAGAAGTCACTTGCCCAAGGTGCCATGCAGTCAATGTTAATGTGTGTGTATATATATATATATATATATATATATATGTGTATATATATATATGTGTGTGTGTATATATATATATATTTTATGTTTTTATTTTTTACTTGTTGCTGTCATTTGACTGTGGCCATGCTGGAGCACCGCCTTTTGTCGAGCAAATCGACCCCAGGACTTATTCTTTGTAAGCCTAGTACTTATTCTATCGGTCTCTTTTGCTGAGCCGCTAAGTTACAGGGACGTAAACACACCAGCATCGGTAGTCAAGTGATGTTGGGGGGACAAACAGACACATACACATACATATATACATACAACGGGCTTCTTTCAGTTTCCATCAGCCGAATTCACTCATAAGGCTTTGGTCGGCCCGAGGCTATAGCAGAAGACATTTTCCGAAGGTGCCATGCAGTGGCACCTTGGGCAAGTGAAAAGCACCTGTGCTAGCACCATGTTAATAGCGCCACGTGAATGGCACGCGAGCTGGAGTTATGTGACTGGCACCTATGCTGGAGCTACGTGAATGGGACCCCTGCTGGTGTCACTTGAATGGCATCCATTGCTGGTTCCAAGTGAATGGGTCCCATGCTGGTGTCACGTGAACGGCACCCGTGCTGGCGCCATGTGAAGGGAGCCTGTGCTTGTGCCATATCAAAAGCGCCCAGCACACTCTGTGAAGTGGTTGGTGTTAGGAAGGGCATCCATCCATAGAAGTCATACCAAAACTGACAATTGGAGCCTGTTGCATCCCTTTGGCTTGCCAGCTCCTGTCAGACCATCCAACCCATGCCAGCAGGGAAAATGGGCATCAAATGATGATGATGTATATTTATGTATATGTGTGTGTGTGTGTGTGTGTGTACTTATGTTTGTGTTCTTCCTGTTTTATGATGTTGTTTTCTTTGCTTCAGGATATGTTATTCTGTGATTCATGTGACCGAGGTTTCCACATGGAATGCTGTGATCCCCCACTTCACAGAGCGCCTAAAGGTAATGTAACTCTCTAATTGGTTAAGGCTTTTATTTTCTTCATTATCTTCATCATCATTATTGTCAATATGACACTGAGCTGTCCGAACTCTTAGCATGCTGGGTAAAAATGCGTCTCAGCATCTTGTGGAGTCAGTTCAAATCCACCGAGGTTGACTTTGCCTTTCATCCTTTCAGGGTTGAAAAAATTAGCTCCGGTCAAGTATTGGGTCGATATGCATAAGACGGGTGCAGTCTTCTGCCTAGCCAGCTCCTGTCAAACTGTCCAACCCATACCAGCATAGAAGGAGGGTGTTAAATGATGATGTAATCACCTTCCAGCTTCTCTCAAAAAACAGGTTGTCCTGTGCCAAAATTTGAAACCATAATTATTATTTACTGCTTTTACTGATATCGGTGGCACCTTAAAAAGATCAACGTCAGGTACTGGAGGACCTAAGAAGGCTCTGGGTGCCGACCATTCTTCTAGAACTGACAATTAAAAATATTTTATTAAGATTACAATATCTAATGTGTCCTCTGTTTAACCCTTTTGATGCCACCTGTACCAGTGGAGCACTAAGAGTACTATCTGAGCGTGATCGTTGCCAGAGCAGCTGTCTGGCTTCTGTGCTGGTGGCACGTAAATAGTGCCAGCGTGATCGTTACCAACGTCGCCTTCCTGGCACTTGTGCCAGTGGCACATGAAAAGACATTCGAGCGAAATCATTGCCAGTGCCGCTGGACTGGCTCCTGTGCGGGTGGCACGTAAAATACACCATTTCGAGCGTAGCCGTTGCCAGTACCGCCTGACTGGCCCTCGTGCCGGTAGCATGTAAAAGCACCCACTACACTCTTGGAGTGGTTGGCGTTAGGAAGGGCATCCAGCTGTGGATACTCTGCCAGATCAGATTGGAGCCTGGTGTCGCCATCTGGTTCCACCAGTCCTCAGTCAAATCGTCCAACTCATGCTAGCATGGAAAGCAGACGTTAAACGATGATGATGATGAATTGAAACAAAGGCAATGCATTTCAAGAGAAATATTTAGCAAAAGGGTGTGATTGGGGAAAGATATGATTGCTGTTTCTAGACAGCTGTATGGCTGCACAGCCACCTTTTGTTTCTTCAAAAAGTAAATGCTCGAATATGTTTCTCTGTTTGTAGGTGCGTGGATTTGTAAAATCTGTGATCCTCGGAGTATTAAGCGGGGGAGAAGGGAGAGTGATGTGGTGGCAAAGGTAACAAGGAACAGTCCAAAACCAGTCAGGAATGGCATTGATAGAGTCAACCTACGACCCACTACAAAGAACAGTTCATTGAGGTAAGTCATGAGTACAGTATATACGGGTATGTTATGAAGTATTTAGGGGCTATGTATGCTGTGTACAAGGGTAGTATTTCGATATATAGGGGCTGTGTGTGCTGTATACAAGGGTAGTATTTCGATATATACATATATGCCTGGTGTACCTGCTGTTTCTCCAGGCCTCAGTCAACCTGTCCAACCCATGCCAGCATGGAAAACAGACGTTAAATGGTGATAATGATGAGGGGCTGTGTTTATATATATATATATGTATATATATATATATATATATATATATATATATATATATATATAT
>NC_069009.1:1591971-1594225 GCF_001194135.2 Octopus bimaculoides
TCTATATATATGTATATGCATATCTATATATATGTATATGCATATCTATATATATATATGCATATCTATATATATATATGCATATCTATATATATATATATGCATATCTATATATATATATATATGCATATCTATATATATATATATGCATATCTATATGTATATATATGCATATCTATATCTATATATATGCATATCTATATCTATATATATGCATATCTATATATATGCATATCTATATATATATATACGTATCTATATATATATATATCTATATATATATATATACATATCTATATATATATATATTTATATATACACATATCTATATCTAAATGTACATTATATAAAATATCTAAGTACCCATTGAATGCTATCTACATTATGTAAATATTTATGTATGCGTGTATGAGTGTATTTATGTATGTATGTATGTATGTATGTATGTATATATATATATTTATATTTATAAAATATAGAAATGACTTAGATTAATTTTTAAGCAAAGCAGGACTGCATTGAACATTTTTAGGCTGTAGAATTTATATTTTACAGCTCTATTGTCTTTTGCCTACATCAAAACAAATGGTTTCACCATGCATGGTAATCTGTATGCTCTAAAGTTTATCTGAATGGAATGCCTTCAGAATTTTTAAGTAGTTATTTACACATAGTGGAAGCGCATGGCTTAGTTGTTTGGGTGTCGGAGTCATGATTTTGTGATCGTGGTTTCAATTCCTGGACCGTGCGATGCAATGCGTTCTTGAGCAAGACACTTCATTTCGCATTGCTTCCGTTCGCTCGGATGGTAAATAGTGACTAATCTTGCAATGGACCAGCATCTTGTCTATGGAGGAAAGACCAGGATTGTGGCGAGCTGGCAAAAACGTTAGCACGCCAGGCGAAATGCTTAGCGGTATTATGCCTGTCTTTACGATCTGAGTTCAAATTCCGCCGAGGTCGACTTTGCCTTTCATCCTTTCAGGGTCGATAAATTAAGTACCAGTTATGCACTGGGGTCAATGTAATCGACTTGATTCCTTTGTCTGTCTTTGTTTGTCCCCTCTATGTTTAGCCCCTTGTGGGCAATAAAGAAATAAGAAAGACCAGGAAACCGGCCCTATGGTCCTGATGGAATAATGTGGACTAAATATATACTTGTGTGGGAGCATTGACAAGTGCCTTTACCCCTTGGGTGTCAGTGGGGTGCTGTAGCCATGCGGCGTATCTAAGGTGAGAAAGCCTGGTGGAGCCCTGTCCCTCTCCAGGCTAAACTCATTTTTGCCAGCGGAGTAGCCTGGAGTAACATGAGGTGAAGTGTTTTGCTCAAGAGCACAATGGATCACCCAGTCCAAGGATTGGAACCACAATCTTACATTTGTCACCACAACAATCTAAGCACTAGACTATAGGTTATCAGTCCATCATGGGGTTCCTCATTTACAGCCGAGTAGACTGGGGCAATGTAAAATGAAGTGTTTTGCTCAAAAAGCACAACGGATTGCCCTGTTCAGGGATTGAAACCACGATGTCACAGTTGTGAATCCAACGCCCTAACCATCAAGCAAGACACCTCCACTAGAGGTAATCATTTCTACAGCTGAGTGGATTGGAGTAACGTGAAGTGAATTGTCTTGCTCAAGAACGCAATGGATTGCCCAGTCCAGGGATTGAAACCACAATCTTACGATTGTATGGGAGCATTAAATGAATTCAGAATGTCTATTCTTTAGTCTGTACATACGTGTATGTATGTCTGCGTATTTGTATATGATCCATATATATATATGTGTGTATATATGAGTATATAAACATGTGTATCTATATATATATATATATATATATATTCATATCTATATGTATGTGTGTACATGTATATGTTCGTGTGTACACAGCCGCATATGTATACATGCACATTTGTGGACATATAATAGATATATATATATATATATATATATATATATATATATCTCTTTGACAGGAAGGACAAAAAAAGAAAGAAAGAGACCTCGATATTATGCAAATAGAGGAATTTATCTGTAAAAATATGTGACACTTTTTCAGTAGCCATGATAAAACTCCGAGTTTTGGATGCCAGGGTGGGAGCCCACGCCAACACCTCTTCAGTTATCCGGCCAATTGAAAATTCCAGTGAAAAATGTACGTTAAAATGGCCGGATAACTGAATAGATGTTATATATATGTTATATATATATATATATATGTATGTATATATGTATGTATATATATATAT
>NC_069009.1:1594325-1595207 GCF_001194135.2 Octopus bimaculoides
GTATATATATGTGTATATATATGTGTATATATATGTGTATGTATATATATCTACGTATGTATTTGTGTGTGTGTGTGTTTGTTTACATCTGCACTTAATCTGAAAGTCATGTTATTGATCCCCTGATTCACTTTTGTAATTTGTTTCTGTCTATTAATTGCTCGCTCGCTTCGTATCTTTGAAGCCTTGTGGAATACGAGATCCCTTAATATGAAAAGAGGTAAGGTTTAGCATCAGGATGTGCATCCGTCTGCAAAAGAATGCTGCTATAACCCTTTGTTGATTGTTGCTCTTTGTTTTTACCTGCCCCAATTTTATTTTATTTTAGTTTTTTATTTTAATTTTTTTTTGTTTAAAACATTTAGATGAATTCGTTTTCAAATTAGCTACGTATTAGTATTAATGGATGTACTACTGCACTCCTATTACACACACACACACATATTAATTATACCTTCATATTATATATACACACACATAGGAATTTGTTACAAATCTGTGAATATGTATGTATAATGTACATGTTTTGTACACACACACACACACACACATATATGTATGTATGTATGTATGTGAGTGTGTATATGTTTGTGTGTCTGTGTTTGTCCCCCCAAAACATCGCTTGACAATACGTATGCTTCCAGCATGAGTCGAGTACAGAGCAGTAACAAGGAATTGAAATGGCGAGAGAATAAGAAACTATGTCATGAAGTTCAGTGCTTTCCTAAATAAAATTGCACTTCATTTTTGAAGCTCTGATGAAGCACTAGGGTGATACACTAGCACTCAATTATGAGTGCATTGTATCCTATAGCTGAAACAGCAGTAAGCTGGTGAAGTTAATGATATAATTTCTTATTCCCATCTCCTGTTTATATATAT
>NC_069009.1:1595463-1596332 GCF_001194135.2 Octopus bimaculoides
TATATATATATATATATGATATGCATATATTTGTGCTCTTTCTACAGCATTAAAAGTATTTTAACTCTTGTTTCTAACAATGTAGGTGCTTTGGCATCCTCATGGTATCACATTGCACTTGACTGTTTATATTACACACACACACTAGCACACAGTCACATATATAGGTTTGGTAATAAGAAGAGGAAAATAAAACTTATATAATACATTATATAGACACACATATACACAAGGGTGAGATCCAGGGATCCGAATGTAGGAAGTTTGTAAGTTTCCAGTAGTCTGTGTGAGGTATAGAGAACAGAAAAAAGTGGGCAGTGTACAATAAGGAACGATAATAATATATTGGCATCAACGGTTACACACTACACACATTTTCCTCGTATAGAATTTATGAGCAAATACAATAAGCTGATCAAGTAGAGTTGCTATGAATGTGAATAGAAATCCAAAGTGGAACTGGTGAAATCCAGGCTATATATGTTTTGTAGCTAGCTGATCTTCTGATGTAGTAGTTACACAACACGGCGTGCTCATATTAGCTAAGTTGAGCACCCCTCATTGTGTAACTTACATCAGATTATCTTCTGGCTTAGAAACATATGTAGGCAGCAGTTTACCTTTTCCACTCCCTCAATTTGTATCTGTGTGTGTGTGTGTGTGTGTGTGTGTGTGTGTGTGTGTGTGTGTAATTGGCAAAAGCTAAGAAAGTGACTAAAGTTGTTGATAGTTTTGTGCATGGCATGCACAAAACTCTTGACCCCAGAGTCACTTTGTTAGCTTCTCCTGATAAAAATATTAAAAAACGTCACTTCACACATACATACACACACACACACATTTATATATGTTTCTGTTGTAGGCATAAG
>NC_069009.1:1600662-1605662 GCF_001194135.2 Octopus bimaculoides
GTGTTTGTCCCCCCAACATTGCTTGACAACCGATGCTGGTGTGTTTACATCCCCGTAACTTAGCGGTTCGGCAAAAAGAGACTGATAGAATAAGTACTAGGCTTCCAAAGAATAAGTCCTGGGGTCGATTTGCTCGACTAAAAGCGGTGCTCCAGCATGGCCACAGTCAAATGACTGAAACAAGTAAAAGAAAGGAAGATATATATGTATGTTTGTGTGTCTGTGTTTGTCCCCCCAACATTGCTTGACAACCGATGCTGGTGTGTTTACGTCCCCGTAACTTAGCGGTTTGGCAAAAGAAACCGATAGAATAAGTACTATTTTATTCTGCTGGGCCCCCATAACCATTCAACGTTTAAAAATTAATTTTATAGAAACTTCTTCCCAACTTCCTATTTTGTTTATCACATGAAATTTTGTTAATTGAACAATGTAAAATATTAGAGACAGAAACCTGGCTGTTCTTTGCAATACATCTAAAGCAAAACTTTCTTTATGAACCCTAAATACTCTACTGTAGATCCCCAATTTATTATTTTGTCTATGTGGACCCTCTTTGATTTGCTAAAGCCTAGTTTTACAGATACTTCTTTCAAAATTCCTATTTTGTCTGTCACTCATTCACTTTTGTAAGTTGAATTATGTAAAATGTTTTGGAAAGAAATTTAGCTGTTTCTAGCAATAGACACACCTGAAGCAAAAAATTTTTATGGACCCTATAAATACTACTGTGAATCCCCCCTCCCCAAATCGTATATGAGCCCTGGTTGAGAACCACTGCTCTTGAGGATTTGTCATAATTAATTTCCAAATGGCAATTATGACTATTTCCACTTGTGAAGAGGAGATAACCTCACGATTCAAAAGGTCTCCAAAACTGACATGCCATTATAGAAAAGAAAAAAACAGACGTTGTCAAGCAGTTGTGGGGAACACAAGTACACACACACACACACACACACACACACACTTGCACACACAAATACATACATATATATATATATACATATATATATATTGGGCAGGTGTCTTCTACTATAGCTTTGGGCTAATCAAAGCCTTGTGAGTGGATTTGATGGACGGAAACTGAAAGAAGCCCGTCACATACACACACACATGTATGTATTTCTGTGTCTGTGTTTGTTCCCCCCCCCTCCCACCATCGCTTGACAACCAATGTTTGTGTGTCTACCTCCCCATAACTTAGCGGTTCAACAAAAGAGACCAATAGAATAAGTACTAAGCTTGCAAAGAATAGGTCCTGGGGTCAATTTGTTCGACCAAAGGCGGTGCTCCAGCACTGCAGGTCAGTTTTGGAGAGTTCTTGAATCTTGGGATTATCTCCCTTCTTCCTGTGGAACTAGTTTTAATTGCAATTTGGTAATTATGACATTCTCTAATTAGAGATAATTTTAAGAAATCGTGAATTTGTTTCACACACACACACATCAACCATGTTTGATTATTTTATATCTATCATACACACACACACACACACATACACACAGGTGTAGGCATGGCTGTGTGGTAAGAAGCTTGCTTCCCAACCACATAGTCCCAGGTTCAGTCCCACTGTGTGACATCTTGGGGATGTGTTTTCTACTTTCGCTTTTGGCCGACGAAAGCCTTGTGAGTGGATTTGGTAGACAGAAACTGGAAAAATTCCATAATGTGTGTGTGCATGTATGTGTGTGTTTGTTCCCCACCACCACCAGCACTTGACAGCTAGGGTTTGTTTACATCCCTGTGACTTAGTGGTTCAGTGAAAAGAGACTGATAATGCCATGCTTTAAAAAAAAAAAAGGAAAAAACTACTGGAGTTGATTCATTCAACTTAAACGTTCTTGAAGGCATTGCCCCAGCATGGCCGTAGTGAAATGACTAACATTTAGAAAGGAAAAGAAAATATACTCACACACACACACATATGTATACCTTTTACTTGTTTCAGTCAATTGACTGCGGCCATGCTGGAGCACCGCCTTTAGTCGAGAAAATCGACCCCAGGACTTATTCTTTGTAAGCCTAGTACTTATTCTATCGGTCTCTTTTGCCGAACCGCTAATTTACGGGGATATAAACACACTAGCATCAGTTGTCAAGCGATATTGGGGAGGACAAACACAGACACACACACACACACACACACACATACATACATACATGCACACGCACACATGGCAGGCTTCTTTCAGTTTCCATCTACCAAATCCACTCACAAGGCTTTTGTGGACCCGAGGCTATAGTAAAAAAAACACTTGTCCAAGGTGCCATGCAGTGGGACTGAACCCGAAACCATGTGGTTACTAAGCAAGCTACTTACCCCAGAGCCACTCCAAAATTATTTAACTGTTAGAAATGTCACGAGTGATGTTGCCTGTCTCTCTTGCCGTCTTCCTCTCTCCGAACTCCATATTTGTCCCCTTTTCACTCCCTACTAAATTCTCTCTTAGATATTTTCTAACATGGTAACACTATCCATTATAGCTTTATACCTATGCTTTCTTTTTTTTCTTTTTGTTCCTTTATGTTTCTAACATGATTCATACAGAAACAGTTGCGAAATATTTCTGTGAACTCATTTTTGGTCTCCAATGATGATCGTGTGTAGATTATGAAACAGTGTACTCATTGCAAGATCCATATCAAAACAAATATAATATATTCTGTGTTTTGGAATGTATTGAGTACTACATTGAACAGTGGACTATTTGACCCTTCCTTATTAAAATTATCAAAAAAATATAAACATACAAGGATACCTAATCATTAATTTACAATTTGTATGTATTTATATGCATATACATATGACACAAGTATGTGGCTATTAATTAATATATTAACATATTATAATTATTGATTAATGTTATTAATTAATAATTATGTATATTATATATGTATATATGATACAGACACACACAAACACAATGTATACACATATGTGGGTATTGATTAATAATTATAGATATGTAATTTTTGTGTGTACATATACATGTTTATCTAATTCTATATCTGTGTATTTGCGTATGTTTATTATATGAATGACTGTTATCTGTTTATTTTCAGATTCAGCGGAGACCAACCGAGCAGCAGCAGCGGCAGCGGCAGCAGCCGCCGCTGCAGCGCTAGCACTGCCACCTGGGGTTACCGAGAAAGATGTTGATTTATTTAAACGAGCTCAGGAAAAGGCTCAACAGGCTCTCTTTGAGGTAAGAAGAAAATCTGTGTTCTAGTAATACAGTTCCATATTTAAGAGATGAGGAATTGTGTACATTATTTACATTTGATGGGTGGAGGCGCAATGGCCCAGTGGTTAGGGCAGTGGACTCGCGGTCATAGGATTGCGGTTTGGATTCCCAGACCGGGCGTTGTGAGTGTTTATTAAGCGAAAACACCTAAAGCTCCACGAGGCTCCAGCAGGGGATGGTGGCGAACCGTGCTGTACTCTTCCACCACAACTTTCTCTCTCACTCTTACTTCCTGTTTCTGTTGGGCCTGTTATTCAAAGGGGTCAGCCTTGTCACACTGTGTAAAATGGGGAATGAAAGGGGTCTATAGGCAAAAACATGGTTGAGAAACACTGATTTAAAACGAATACCCATAACCTAATGTGTGGAGGCTCATGGCTTAGTGGTTAGGGTGTTTTATTCATGATTGTAAAATTGTGGTTTCGATTCCCAGACCGGGCGTTGTGAGTGTTTATTGAGCGAAAACACCTAAAGCTCCACGAGGCTCCAGCAGGGGATGGTCGCGAACCCTGCTGTACTCTTCCACCACAACTTTCTCTCACTCTTTCTTCCTGTTTCTGTTGTGTCTGTAATTCAAAAAGTCAGCCTTGTCACACTGTGTCACTCTGAATATCCCCGAGAACTACGTTAAGGGTACACGTGTCTGTGGAGTGCTCAGCCACTTGCACGTTAATTTCACAAGCAGGTTGATCGGATCAACTGGAACCCTCGACGTCGTAAGCGACGGAGTGCCAGTCCTCATCTTGTTTGTTAATACAACATTTCGGCTGATATACCCTCCAGCCTTCATCAGGTGTCTTGGGGAAATTTTGAACCTGCGTTCTCATTCCTAAAGGTATTTTTTGATATTATTATTATTCACAAAACTCTGCTTGCGAAGACCTGTTGGGGCAAGTGAAAGCGAAATCGTGATGGCTCTTGTGCCCAGCGTCGCTTTTCTGGCACTTGTGCCCATGGCATGTGTAAGGACTTTCAAGCGAGATCGTTGCCAGTGCCCCTGGACTGGCTCTTGTGCGGGTGGCACGTAAAATACGCCATTTTGAGCATGGCCTTTGCCAGTACCGCCTGACTGGCCTTCGTGCCGGTGGCACATAAAAGCACCCATTACACTCTCGGAGTGGTTGGCGTTATGAAGTTTATCCAGCTGTAGAAACTCTGCCAAATCAGATTGGAGCCTGGTGTAGCTATCCGGTTTCACTAGTCCTCAGTCAAATCATCCAACCCATGCTAGCATGGAAAGCAGACGTTAAACGATGATGATGATGATTATTATTATTCAGGTCACTGCCTGGAATCGAACTCGGAATCTTGGGGTTAGTAGCCTGTACTCTTAACCACCACGCCATATGCCCGTGGCATATTATTTACATTTGATGGATATTTTGTCGATGAAGGCTGGAGGGTATATCAGCCGAAACGTTGTGTTAACAACAAACAAGATCAGAACAAATATCCATCAAATGTAAATAATGTAAATAATATGCCCACGGGCATATGGTATGGTGGTTAAGAGTACAGGCTAGTAACCCCAAGATTCCTGTAAAGTCAAGTGAGATCGTAATCATGACCAATGTTGGTGTTATGTAAAAGGCACCCACTACACTCTTGAGTGGTGGGCAGTAGGAAGGGCATTCAGTCATAGAAACCACACCAAATTAAATTGGAACCTGGCTTATCAGTTCTAAGTTAAACTGTCCAACCCATGCTAGCAAGGAAAATGGATGTTAAATGATGATGATGGCTGAAGGGTTA
>NC_069009.1:1607800-1610369 GCF_001194135.2 Octopus bimaculoides
GTCTCTCTCTCTCTGTCATTCTCTCTCTCTCTCTCTGTCATTCTCTCTCTCTGTCATTCTCTCTCTCTGTCATTCTCTCTCTCTCTTTGTTTCTCTCTCTCTCTCTTTGTTTCTCTCTCTCTCTCTGTCTGCCTGTTTGTCTCTTTGTCTCTCTTTGTCATTCTTCTATCTCCCTGTCTCTTTGCCTGTTTCTCTTTCTCTCTCTCTTTGTCATTCTCTCTCTCTCTCTCTCTCCAATTTTCACCTGCATTCACAACCCAATCAAACAACAATTTCTCTTCTCTCCCATAAGCTCGTTCCTAATTTCCCCCTTGTCTCTTTCTCTCTATTTCTCAGGATAAATGTGGTTTAGATCATCCACCTGCCAACGAGATCTACCGTAAAGATGAGTTGTCAGTCTTTGAGGTCGATGGTAATGTCAGCAAGATATATTGCCAAAATCTGTGCCTGTTGGCCAAGTTATTTCTTGACCACAAGACTCTCTACTACGATGTCGAACCGTTTCTATTTTACGTACTCACCTTTAACGACAACTCAGGATGTCACATTATTGGTTATTTCTCCAAGGTAAGTTCTTTTTATGTCGCTCTACGTCAGAAGTCAGCAACTGTTTTTTTTTTTTAAGGCACAGGGTTCAGTGGTTAGAATGTCAGGCTCACAGTTATGAGGTAGTGAGTTCGATTCCCGGACTGGGCTGCATGTTGTGTTCTTGAGTAAGACACTGTAGTTAATGTTGCACCAATTCAGTTCAGTCCCACTGTGTGGCACCTTGGGCAAGTGTCTTCTACTATAGCCTCGGGCCGACCAAAGCCTTGTGAGTGGATTTGGTAGACGGAAACTGAAAGAGGCCCGTCGTGTATATATGTGTATATATATATATGTATGTGTGTGTATATGTTTGTATGTGTGTGTTTGTCCCCCCAACATCGCTTGACAACCGATGCTGGTGTGTTTACGTCCCCGTAACTTAGCGGTTCGGCAAAAGAGATCGCTAGAATAAGTACTAGGCTTCTAAAGAATAAGTCCTGGTGTCGATTTGCTCGACTAAAAGGCGGTGCCCCAGCATGGCCACAGTCAAAAGACTGAAACAAGTAAAAGAGTAATTCACTCGGCTGTAGAAACGAGTTGCGATGTCACTGGTGCCAAGCTGTATCGGCCCCTTTGCCTTTCCCTCGGATAACATTGGTTGTATGGAGAGAAGGGATGCTGGTATGCTTGATATAGTTTTACTAAGTATAAAAATGATTTCTTAAATTATTTTGTAAAAACAGTTATAAATTCTTTATCAGAATGTCACTAACATTTGTGGAAGAAGTTTCTAGTGTGTGTAAGCACTTTTGGTTATCATTTCAATTACTGTGGATCATATATCTGAAAAAGAAGCACTCTCTAAAATGTACTTAATGTACTTAAGCAGTAATGTACTTTAATGAAATTAAATATATGTCCAGTCATCGCATTCATAAAGTGCTTAGCTTTATAGATGACTTGTCAGACTTCTACCGCCGTGGGCATATAACCCTGGAGTCTGATGGGTCATCTATAAAGCTATCCGCTTTATGAATGCGAAGCCATTGTTCACTCTATGACCAGAGGTATATTTAACTTCATATGAGTTCCAGTCGAACCATCTAACCCATGCCAGCATGGAAAGCAGACGCTAAATGATGAGGATGATGATGATGCACACATGCATGCATGTGTCTGTATTTAATAATACATGTATGTGTGTATTTCAATATTTTGGCGTCGTGTGTTAGCTGTAAATGAGTGTCATTGTTATACAAGCAGTGTCATTTATTACCTATATTCTGCAAAAACATGCCTGGCTGTAAGGAAAAGATTACCTTGCTTGGAAACAGGTGAGAGTTGGTGACAGGAAGAGCATGCTGCAAACAACAAATTCCATTCAACCCATGCAAGCATAGAAAAGCAGCTGTTAAGATGATGATGATGATGATGATGATGATGATCACTGGGCTAGTTTTGGGATAATTTAGTAATTTTATTAACTATGAACTCTGCTGTTGGTCTTGTTTTTTGTTACCATGGTAACTTTTTTGTTTTTCTGTCTCTTTCAGGAGAAGCACTGCCAACAGAAATACAATGTTTCCTGTATAATGACAATACCCCCGTATCAAAGAAAAGGCTATGGCCGGTTTCTCATTGACTTTAGTAAGTTCAACTCGCTCTCATTACTGCATTTACAAACACACCTCCACACAAAAGGCGGCGAGCTGGCAGAAATGTTAGCATGCCGGGAGAAATGCTTAGTGGTATTTCGTCTGCCGCTACGTTCTGAGTTCAAATTCCGCCGAGGTCAACTTTGGCTTTCATCCTTTTGGGGTCGATTAAATAAGTACCAGTTACGTACTGGGGTCGATATAATCGACTTAATCCGTTTGTCTGTCCTTGTTTGTCTGTCCTTGTTTGTCCCCCCTGTGTGTAGCCCCTTGTGGGTAGTAAAGAAATAACACCTCCACACAAAAGAGGGTGCTGAAAAATTCCTGGTTTTGGGTAAAAAAAAAAAAAATACAGGAGGATCACTTAATTATAATTATAATTTTAT
>NC_069009.1:1610991-1611972 GCF_001194135.2 Octopus bimaculoides
TACAGGGTGGCCCAAAAGTAGGTTTACAGTTATTCAACTGTTTCTTTCACATTCATATATGAACAGTTTAGATCTTAATTATAAAAAAATATGAAACCATTATTCTATGCTAATTTAATTAATTTTGTCAAGCTCCCTTTTTCAGTTTGTAAGATAGAAATTTAAATGTTATAAAATGCTTTAAAAGAAATTTCAAGTGCCTACGTGATAACTGTGAACCTACTTTTGGGAGAACCTTGCTGGGGAAACGGGTGAAGGCTGGTGACAGGTAGGGCATCCAGCTGTAGAAAATCTGCCTCGATCCATTCTGTCTGACCCATGCAAGCACGGGGGTGGGACTGGATGATGGCAGGTATGATAATGGATATTGAATAAAAGGGTCAGTAGAAGTTAAGATGACCACCACCATGTCCACCTCTGCCACTGCCACCTGCTAACAATGGTAACGTGTGTCTCTTTGTTTGTAGGTTATCTGCTGTCACGTGTGGAAGGTCAGCCTGGCTCACCAGAAAAGCCCCTGTCAGAATTGGGTAAAGTTAGCTATCAGTCCTACTGGAAGAGCATCATGATTGAATACCTGTATAAGTCCAATGACACCAAGGTCACGATAAAAGGTCAGTGAGTCTACCCTACTTCCCTCTGTCTTTCTCTCTCTCTCTTTTAACTTTAAAATAATGAATTTAACTGAAATTTATTATATCGCATTTAACCATATTGTCACCCCCATATATATAATTTCTGCACCTTGCTTTCTCTCTCTCTCTCTCTCTCTCTCTCTCTCTCTCTCTCTCCCCTTTTCTCCTTTACCTCCTGTTTTCTCTCCCCATCTCCTGCCTCTCGCCCTCCCCCTCTCGCCTCTTGTTACCCCTCTTGTCTTTTGTGTCCTTCTCTTGCCTCTCGTTGCCCCTCTTGCCTCTCGTTGCCCCTCTTGCCTCTCGTTGTCCCTCTTGCCTCTCGTTGTCCCTCTTGCCTCTCGTTGTC
>NC_069009.1:1612548-1613646 GCF_001194135.2 Octopus bimaculoides
ACCTCTTATTCTCCCCCTTGCCTTTTCTTGTCCTCACCTCCCTAAACCTGTGAAATTATAATCGTCTAAATTTTAACATTTTATTTCTCAATGTAACTTTTACTTTTAATTATTTTAAATAAAAAGGTCTGTGATGTGGCACTAAAGTGTACTAATGCCAATGTATATAGCCTTTCAGCTATGTTAAACATAGTACTACATTGTGGAGAAAGTCTGATGTGGCACTAAAGTGTACAAGTGCTAACGTTTGGCCTTTTGGCTCTGTTGGATGTAATACAATGTTGGAGAGATTTTCTTGCAGTTTTTGTTGTTGTTGTAATTGGCCCTTTTCATTGTTGTTTTCAGCAATTAGCCGTGCCACAGGTATGGACCCACATGATGTAGCTACTGCTCTGACAGCCCTTAATATGGTCATTAAAAAAGGGGAGAGGTAAGTGTTTTGTTTTCCCCACTCAAACCCTTGTGTGCGTGTCTGTCCCTGGACAATGTAAGCCCATGTGATTGGTTGTCTGTGTCTGTGTGTGTGCATGTGGCTTAGTGGTTACGGTGTTTGACCTACGATCGGAAGGTTTTGAGTTCAATTCCCAGCAGTGCGTTGTGACCTTGAGCAAGACACTTTATTTTGTGTCAATCTAGTCCACTCAGCTGGCAAAAACGAGTGGTACCTGTATTTCAAAGGTTGGGAAAAGAAGTTCTTACTAGAACAGCCACGTCTGCTCTTCACGTGTGTTTGTGATTTTTGTCAGAACCTGAGGCCTTTGAACTTTTGTAATATTTTTATTTTTAAATTCTTTTTTTAACCCTTTCGTTACCAACTTGGCTGAAACCAGCTCTGGCTCTGAGTACAAATGTCTTGTTTTCATAAGTTTTGAATTAAAATCTTCCACCAAACCTTAATCACAATTTATGTTCCTAACACCAGCTTAATGATAACTAAGTTACTTTACTAAATTCTTGGTTATATTTAAAATTAATTGAAAGAAACACAGAACATCTCAAAAGAAATACAGTAACGAAAGGCTGAAAATATATAATAGAAAACAATTCTTAACCCTTTTGATACCAACCTGATTGAAACCAGCTCTGGCTCTGTAGTAC
>NC_069009.1:1613935-1616460 GCF_001194135.2 Octopus bimaculoides
TGAAACCAGCTCTGGCTGAAACCAGCTCTGGCTGAAACCAGCTCTGGCTGAAACCAGCTCTGGCTCTGAGTACAAATGTTTTGTTTTCATAAGTTTTGAATTAAAATCTTCCACCAAACCTTAGTCACAATTCATGTTCCTAAAACTAGCTGAAAGATAACTAAGTTATTTTACTAAATTGTTTGTAATATTTAAAGTAATTGAAAGAAACACAGAGCATCTCAAAATAAATACAATAACAAAAGGGTTAAATTTCTTTCTCCCTGTTTGCAAAGAAGAGATTGACGATCATGATGATGATGACGATGATGATGATGATGATGTTGATGTTGTCGTTGCTCTTTCAGAGTGGTTATTTTGGTGAATAGGAAACTGATCAAAGAACACGTACAGAAGCTAAAGCAAAAACTGCAGCAACGAATCGATGTTGACCCTGACTACCTTCACTGGACCCCACTTATCTCGACTCAGTTGCTCCTGGAAGAAGAGAAGAGAGCAGAGAAGGAGGTGGGTATTTCACTCCTCAAACACGTTGTTGTTGTTGTTCCTGTTGTTATCACTGTTGGCAGGGGGTCAGCGAGGGGATTATTTTTTTCTTTTTCTTTTTTATACACGTTGTGGGTGGCAGGGTTACTTTCCATGTTGTTCTCTTGTCAAACCCTACCAAGGCCAGTTCTGTTTTCCATACCATTCTCTGGGGTCAATAAGGTATCAGTTTTCAATTATATCGATACATACTCTTTCTCTCCAAAAATATGTACCCTTCTGCTCGTCCATGGAATCATTATTTATTATTATTATCATTATTATTATTATAGAGATATTATTAATCAACGGCAGCATTCATTCTGTTTTTTGAACTGCCATGTTGGCTTGGCAATAACTATTAATATTATTATTATTATTATTATTAAGGTGGTGAGCTGGCAGAAACGTTAGCATGCCGGGCGAAATGCTTAGCGGTATTTCGTCTGCCGTTAGGTTCTGAGTTCAAATTCCACTGAGGTCGACTTGGCCTTCCATCTTTTCGGGGTCGATAAATTGAGTACCAGTTGCGTACTGGGGTCGATGTAGTAGTGCTCATGTCAGTGCCATTTTGAAAGCACTCAGTCCACACTGTAGAGTGGTTGGTGTCAGGAAGGGCACCCAGCCACAGGAACCAAGCCGAAACGGACTGGAACCTGGTGCAATCCTCTGGCTAGCCAGCTCCCGTCAAACTGTCCAACTCATGCCACCATGGGCAATGGATATTAAAGGGTGATGCTGAGTGAGACATCGTTGTCCAACCTGTCTAATGGGGCAGTAACTCTAAACAAGAACTGAATCAAACTAAAATGATGACCTGTCCAACTTAAGCCAGCATGGGAAACAGACATAAATTGGTGGTGGCGGTGACGATGATGATGATGATGATTGTGTTGTGTGGGGGCTGTTCTTAGTTGATTATGTTGAGCAGTCAGGGTTAAACTGTGGGGCCCGCAGCATTTTGTGAATGGCTCATCAACGGAAAATTACTTTGAGTTTTTGTGGTAGTGTGGCCCCACCTGGTGATGAACCACATCTTGTGCACCCTGCTTCTTGGGAAAAAGGTTCCCCATCTAGAGCAGTGGTTCTCAACCTGGGTCCATGTGACCCTGACCCTTAAGGGGTCCATATAGGATTTTGTTGTTAAAAATTTATCTCCAGTAAATCAGTTATACTTTTACAATACACAAAATAATTTAATAACCATTTCTATACAATTCCAATTAACATTTAATTATAAAAATATAACGAGACTTTTTTTTTAAACATCAAATGGCTAGGAGTGTGCATCCTAGTAAAATGTGTTAGACATAGCTCAGTCTATGTCTTAACACAGAGGCTTGGTTATAACCAGCCTCAAAGTCCTGGGTTTTGTTTCCCAAGAAGTGCTAGCCTATTACAGGTGAGGTTATGTCATCAATGAACACAGGTGAGTCTATGTCAACACTTCTGCATTCTGATCCTTGAAATTGCAGTTTCTCTTTTACCTTCCTTCAACTTGGTGAAAATTTTATCCAAGGCTTCTCCTAGTTTCCATTGACTGGTAGCTAGTAAGTATGTACCAACAAATTTGTTGGGTATCTTCACCTGTAAGCTGTACAAGTTAAAATTTTCATATCCTTTTGATGTACTAAAAAACGCTGGGGCACTCACAGGTTAATAAAGTTCCGTATTTGTTCAGTATTTATTCCTGACAATTTTTGGCACTCGTGCTGGTGGCACAAATAAGGCGCCCATTCTGGTGATACTTAGAAGGACCCGTATCAGTGACGTGTGATTGGTGCCTGTGTCAGTGGCATGTGAAGGGCACCTGTGTTGAGGACACATGAAGGGCACCTGTGTTGAGGACACATGAAGGGCACCTGTGTTGAGGACACATGAAGGGCACCTGTACCGACGATGCACGAAGGTTACTCGTGCCGACGATGCACGAAGGGCACTTGTGCTGACGACGATGCACGAAGGGCACCCGTGCTGACGACGATTCACGGAGGGCACCT
>NC_069009.1:1616510-1617338 GCF_001194135.2 Octopus bimaculoides
CAACACGAAGGGCACCCGTGCCGACAACACGAAGGGCACCCGTGCCGACAACACGAAGGGCCCCTGTGCTGGCAACAGGTAGGACACACAGTACACTCTGAAGCGCATCTAGCTGTAAAAACCAAGCTAGTGACATGATTGGCACTTGTGCCAGTGACGTGATGGATAGCTGTGCCGACGACACATGAAGGGCACCCAGTACACTCACTGGAGTGGTCAGCACTGGGAAGGGTAAAACAGACTGGAGCCTGGTGCAGCCCTGTGGCTTACCAGTTCCAGTCAAACCGTCTAACCCATGCCAGCATGGAAAACGGATACTAAATGATGACAACGATGATGATGACAGAAAGGTGGTCCAGCAACGTTGATATTCACTACCTACATTTGGTGAGCCAGGGTAAATAACTAAGCATTTAAGTTTCCATGCAAGTCTCCACGTTTTAAATGGAGTTGAATAAATTGTAATGATAACAAAAATTCGATGGCTGCTTTCCAGGCTTCATTGTATGTGCAACCGCTTTATATTGTGGTTGCTTGAGCTACTTTTGGCTGTGCCATTTAGTGGCATCGTTTGACACAGTTTCTCGGTATTAGCTGCAAAAGCTGCTTGGAATGTAAGAATGGTGTGTGGGATTGTTTAGTTAGCCCAATTCTTTTGACAACATGTCATGCCTCCCAATATATATATATATATATATATATATATATAAAAGAATGAGATAAAGAGACCAATGGCATAAATAAATGTATATTTTATGTAGAATGTCTTACAGCTGTTTCGGGGAAAATTCAATGTATCCCTTCATCGGAGACAGTAATAGTAGAAGA
>NC_069009.1:1617587-1619286 GCF_001194135.2 Octopus bimaculoides
TCTACAATAGCCTCGGGCCGACCAAAGCCTTGTGAGTGGATTTGGTAGACGGAAACTGAAAGAAGCCCATCGTATTTATGTGTATATATATATATATATGTATGTGTGTATATGTTTGTGTGTCTGTGTTTGTCCCCCCAACATCACTTGACAACCGATGCTGGTGTGTTTACGTCCCCGTAATATGGCGGTTCGGCAAAAGAGACCGATAGAATAAGTACTAGGCTTACAAAGAATAAGTCCTGGGGTCAATTTGCTCGACTAAAGGCGGTGCTCTAGCATGGACACAGTCAAAAGACTGAAACGAGTAAAAGAGTAAACGATTCATTCAAATGTATTTTTGTCTTTATAAAAAAACTTTCTCTGTCTGATGATTTTCTGATAGAAAATTCCTTACATGTCTATCTAACATGTTGCTCCTTGTAATTCCTATTAGCAAATGAAACACGTGTAATGAAGACTAAATAACACCAAAAAATTTCCTGTTTTCCTGTTTTGTTACATGTATATATATATATATATATATATATATATATATATTCGCATACATGTGCACACATTCATGTATACAGTAATACCTCACTTCACAAGGACCCATTTTACGAGACCATAGGTTTATGCGTTTTATCTTTCAGCTTACACAAAAATGCAAACGTTTCTACTCCCTTAACAAATGCTTCTGTGTGTTACCAAGAAATTTATAGAGAACGAAAAAAAAAGCTTCTAAACAAGCAACTTTAGATTTGTTTTTTATAAAGAAATCTCCAAGTGTGTCTACGATGGCCTGTCAATTGGTGATTGCATCTACAAATGATTGTGTGCGTGAGTTTAGTGAAAGTGATTCAGAAAATGATTATAATAATATTTTTTAAAAACAAATGTATCGTGGAAGGTGTTTATAAAGCCATTTAAGAAACGCACAAAAACTGTTAGATTCACTTCAACATTTAAATATAATTTGCCAAAATATTTTTGTCGGTTTGAGACCGCGACCTGTTCACTGACAAAATTCTTTCGACTAAATCAATTCTACAAAGCGATGCTCCATACTGGCCGCTGTCAACAAGTAAACAACAAAAGATGGTTATGTGTGTGGTGGAATTCCTCTTGGCACTACAATACAGGTTCCGATGCATCCCGATGGGCGGCATTTTAAAATTTTTAATTTCATCCCACGCGACCCACCACAATTCTGAGATGCATCTTGGAATTTTGTCACTGAACAGTTCGCGGTCTCAAAGCGACGAAAATATTTTGGCAAATTAAATTCAAATGTTGAAGTGAATCTAACGGTTTTTGTGTGTTATTTTAAATGGCTTATAAACACCTTCTATGTTGCAATTGTTTTCGTTCCAGCACATGATCTCAGATCAGGTCACTTGCTATGCAAGTACATCTCCGTAATATTTTTTTAATTATAAGTGATCGTGATATTCTTTCCACTTTAAATATTCTTTACATTCTACTGTTGTTTTATTGCCATTTTGTTTACGAGTATTATTAAAATTTATGGGTGAAATATTTTTGTGGGAACGAATTACGATTTATAACGTTGCTTCTATGGGAAATTATTGCTCTGCTTTACAAGTTTTCACTTTAAGAGCCATCTCCGGTAACAAATTAACTTGTATATTGAGGCATTAATGTATGTATGTACATCTATATATATATATATATATATATATATATATATATATAT
>NC_069009.1:1620344-1622410 GCF_001194135.2 Octopus bimaculoides
ATATATATAGTTTTAGGGAAAAGAACCAAGGTTCATGAAACTTAATTTAATTTTAATTTTTAATAAATTGATTTTAATTGAGATTTTACCTGTAATTTTGGATTTTATCCCTTATATATATATATATATATATATAAACAGACCAATCCTGGATAAATTGTTTTACATACATATAACGAATATTTATGTATATAAATACGCATACATATAATAATAATATAAATAATGAGATACTGACTATTGATACTCGTATATTTTCTCTTCTTTTGAAGTATGTGTCCGTGGTAGCTGGCAAGCGCAAGAAGACTGGGGTAGGTGAAAACTCCACTAAACTAGATGATACAAGCATATATATATATATGTATATATATATACATACATATGCATATATATGTATATATATCTCATATATATCGTATATAAATCTGTATGTATATATGTATATGCATATATATATTAAAAAAAAAACTGGCTTTACTAAAATCTTATAGTATATATTAACTTGGGTATATATTTTTTTCTGCAAATTTATATTTTATTTTTAATTTTTTTTTTTTTTTTTACATGCCAAGTTTTTTCCATGTGAGAAAAAAAATTAATTTCAATTCATGCACACTTCAGTCAAATAATAATAATAATAATAGTAGTACATTTAGTGACCAATAAATCCACCAGCAAAATTTCACCCTCCCCTCAAAACCTTTGCAATGTGTTCAGTGGAATGTTATATCATGTGACTGACCAGGCTATAAGATGTTGCACATCGCTGGTCACAGTGCACTTTGCATTATCTTAGCCTTCGAATGATGCCACCTCACTGGCTAAGGAAGCAGGCCAACCTTTCTTCTCGCCCTGATTGGAAGCGAGGGGGACCGGAGCCAACATGAAATGAAGTATTTGGCCCCAAAACACAATGTACCGCCCTGCTTGGTAATTGAACTCGCGATCTACTGATCACGAGCACAGTAGCCTAACCACCAGACCACATGCCTTCACTGGAATGCTTCTTGCTTGCTTGCTTCATGCTCTTGCTTGATGGGGCTGGGGTCACCCCCCCCCTGTTAGTAGGGTCCCAGAGGCATCGTTGAGTGTAGACCTGACCAGGTCCACCAGTGCTCCCCTTTGCTGGTGGTCCCATGCCAGCCCCCTCTGATTCCTCCATGATGATGTTGACCTTCTGGAGATCCTCCTTAACCCTGTCCAGCTCCCTTGGTGTATGTAGGGCCTGCTATGGGGGTTGCTTCCGGCCTGCTGCTGCGTTGTTGAATGAGACTTCACTGGAATGTTATAATCTTCTTTTTATATATTTCTTCTTCTATCTGTCTGTCCGTCTCACTCTCACTCCATCTCTCTCTTGCTCTTCTCACTCTCTTCTCTTCCTCTCTCTACCTCTCTCATGTCTCTGTCTGACTCTCTATCTCCTCCTCTCTACCTCCTCCTCTCTTGCTTTCTCACTCTACATGTATCATTCTCTCTCTCTCTTATTTTCTTCCATATTTCAGTCTTTCTTTCTTACTGGCTGACCCTTTTTTTCACCACCCTATCTTCCATCTGTCCTATCTACCTATCCTTCCCTTTCTCTATCCACCCATCTTTCTCTCTGTCCACCCATCTTTCTCTGTCCAGTCATATCTTTCTGTCCAGTCATCTTTCTCTCTGTTCACCCACCTTTCTCTCTGTCCACCCATCTTTCCCTCTGTCCACCCATCTTTCCCTCTGTCCACCCATATTTCTCTGTCCACCCATATTTCTCTCTGTCCAGTCATCTCATTCTGTCCACCCATATTTCTCTCTGTCCACCCATCTTTCTTTCTGTCCACCCATCTTTCTCTCTGTCCACCTATCTTTCTCTCTGTCCACCTATCTTTCTCTCTGCCCACCCATATTTCTCTGCCCACCCATATTTCTCTCTGTCCACCCATATTTCTCTCTGTCCACCCATATTTCTCTCTGTCCACCCATATTTCTCTCTGTCCACCCATCTTTCTCTCTGTCCATCCGTATTTCTCACTGTCCACCCGTATTTCTCTCTGTCCACCCATATTTCTCTCTGTCCAGTCATCTCT
>NC_069009.1:1623831-1634080 GCF_001194135.2 Octopus bimaculoides
TTACACATGTCACGGGCACAAGTGCCAGAAAGGTGACACTGGGCACAGGTGCTATCCCGATTTCGCTTTCGCTTGCCCCAATAAGTCTTCGCAAGCTGAGTTTCGTGTCCAATGAAGGAGACGACGTTGGCACGGGTGCCAGTCGAATTAAGTTCGATTTCGATCTCACTTGCTTCAAAAAGTCTTCGCAAGCGGAGTTTAGTGTCCAATGAAGGAAAGGTACGCATAAGTGGGCTGGCTACACCCCTGGCAGAGGCCTTGGATTTAGGTCTCACTTGGCTTGCCGGGTCTTCTCACGCACAATAATTCTTTATAATTTTGGCGCAAGGCCACTAATTTTGAAGGGATAGGACAACCCTAGTACTTTATTTTTATTGACCCCTCAATATGAAATCATATTGAAGTCCAATGTGATTTCATTGTACAAATTATCTGGGGGCAGCGGGCTCGTAGAGTAGTTAGTGTGTCAGGCGAAATGCTTAGCAGCATTTCTTCCTGGCTTTTTACATTCTGTGTTCAAATCCAGCAAGGCCAAATTTGCCACTCTTCTTTTTGGGGTTAATGGAATTAGGTTCTAGACAAGTACTGGGGTCGATGTGATAGTCCAGTGGTTCCCAACCTGTGGTCTCTGCAAAGGTAGTACTGGGAGTCTGTGAACTAAATTCAAAATTTCATGTGTGTGTGCAGGAGTGGCTGTGTGGTAAGAAGCTTGCTTCCCAACCACATGGTTCTGGGTTCAGTCCCAGTGCCTGGCATTTTGGGCAAGTGTCTTCAACTGTAGCCTCAGGCCAACCAAAAGCCTTGTGAGTGAATTTAGTAGACGGAAAATGAAAGAAGCTCGTCGTATATATATATATATATATACATATATATATATATATATATATAACATTAATAACATAAATATATATATGTATATATATATATCATCATCATCGTTTAACATCCGCTTTCCGTGCCGCCTGTGGTTTTGCTTCATCTGTGCATCCATAGCTTACACTGTACAGCATATGGTGTTTATATCTCCTCCTTTTCTGCATATTGAGCAAGCACATTTCCTTTGAGGTGCCAGGGTCCCGTCTTCTTTTTCACTTACCAAAATTGTTGTCTTTGCTCAGTTTATTTGTGGTCTCTTGATTCTAATTTAACTTCTTTGCTCCAAATTTCATCTCTAATTCCCTTATAGATTCATTTATGTTTATCAGTATATAAGGGCTGACAGAGTTCGATTCGTGGTGGTGCATTGCATTCTTAAGCATGACACTTTATTCTCTAAATCCTCTAAAGCCTCATAATATGCAAGAAAAAACATACTTACCAGAGCTCTATCTGACTTTGCATATAGGACTCAGTACTTTTCTTCTTATTTTTTGAGACATGTTTTTGAAGAAAAAAGGGCATCTTATATACCATCAAATACAATATACATACATGTTTGCATGCATGATGGCTGCTTTTTTGTTCTTGAGTATAATGATGCTGATATGTTAAGTGAAGACCTGTGCATGATGCTTTTCGAAAGCGAGGAGGGGCCTTGCACACAACCAGCCCCACTCTCTGAACAACAGAGACCCATTCCTCTGAAAGAACAATTAATCAACATCATTGTCTACCATCGAATTGTAGGTTTTTACATCAGCGTTTACCTTTCCCTAGCATGATGCCCTAGCAAGGACTAGGGGTCACTCCCTCTCTGCAACGTGGTACACCGAGAAATAACATGAGAAATAACAGGGCCAAACTTGTGTCCTCAGTATTGGATGGCAATTGACTTTAAGGAGTCCATCTGTCCTTCAATATGTTTCGTTTTTCATCCTGTGGGGTATTCAATCACCTTTGTCACTAAGCAAGCTTAGTGGGGGGTTGTTAGTTTAACCCTATAACATTTAACCTGGCTATAGCCAGCCCAAATATTCTACATGTTTTATATTCAAACTGGCCATATCCAGCCTCTCACACCTAACCTACATTGACATTCTAAAAATAAACAATCACATCATTGGAACCTCAAAGCTATAAGATAATGTATGATTAATTCAAAACAATTTGAGTGAAAAAGTATTACATCTAACAGAGTAATCTGAACACTAAAGCGTTAATCCTCTACACAGCCACTAAGCCCCCAGTTTGTTGGTAGATTGCTGCAAGAACTACCACTGTCCATGAGAAATAACAGGGCCAAACTTGTGTCCTCAGTATTGGATGGCAATTGACTTTAAGGAGTCCATCTGTCCTTCAATATGTTTCGTTTTTCAGTCACCTTCGTCAGTAAGCAAGCTTAGTGGGGGGGGGGGTTTAGTTTAACCCTATAACGGTAGAGGAGTAGGGGCCGAAACTGGATGTGGTTCCTCCTGATGATGTCTTGAGGTAACTGGATCCTATAAAGGAGCTGTTGTGGTAGCAGACCACGAAACATGGTTGAAATTCCTAATCTGGTTATATCCAGCCCAAATATTTTACCTGTTTTATCTCAAAACTGGCCACATCCAACCTCTCGCACCTACCCTACAGTGTCATTTTAAATATATACAAACAAGCCATTGAAATCTCAAAGCTACAAAATAATGCATGGTTAATTCAAAAGACAAGCGGGATAGATAGGCGTTACATTTGACAGTGTAATTTGAGTGCTAAAGAGTTAAACCAGCCATAATCCGCTCAGATATTTAAACTGTTGTATGGTCAGTCTGATCAGATCTGGCCTCTCACACCTACCCTGTAATGTCATGTCATCAAAATGTCAAAGATAATGCTTGATTAATTTAAAACACTGTGAATAAATAAGCATTACATTTGAGACAGGAATCTGAATGCTAAGGGGTTAATCGCTGACATCCTGACCATGCAACATCATCATCATCATCATCGTTTAACGTCCGCTTTCCATGCTGGCATGGGTTGGACGATTTGACTGAGGACTGGTGAAACCAGATGGCTGCACCAAGCTCCAATCTGATCTGGCAGAGTTTCTACAGCTGGATGCCCTTCCTAACGCCAACCACTCCGAGAGTGTAGTGGGGCTTTTTACGTGGGACTGGCAACGGCCATGCTCAAAATGGTGTTTTTTACGTGCCACCTGCACAGGAAGGAGCCAGTCCAGCGGCACTGGCAATGACCTCACTCGAATGTCTTTTCATGTGCCACCAGCACTGAAGCAGTGACCTTTGCTGATATATTAGGTTTGGATGATGTAATGACAGAAATTTTTCTGGATGTGTCATCATATCTGATGCAAGTGCATGCCAGTAACTAACCGGTAATGATATTGTAATTACTTACATGTCGCATGGCTCAGTAGTTAGAGCATTGGGCTCCCAATCACGAAGTAGTGAGTTTGATTCCCGGACCGGGCTGTGTGTTGTGTTTTTGGGCAAGACACTTTATTTTTCACATTACTCTAGTTCACTCATCTGGTGCCAAGCAATACCAGCCTTTGCCTTTCCCTTGGATAACATCGGTGGCCTGGAGAGTGGAAGCTGGTGATCATGGGCGACTGCTGGTCTTCCATGAACAAACTTTCCTGGACTTGTGCCTCGGAGGGGAACTTTCTAGGTGCAATCCCAGGGTCATTCATGACCAAAGGGGGTCTTTAATGGGAACTTTTTTAAAACGGGGGCCACATTTTTCATTAACGAAACACTTTGAAACTTGGAACACTGGTAGAAAGTGTCATATAAAACATCTTTTTCTCTTAGTCTTCTTAAAAAAAAAAGAAATCCCTAAGTTATTCCATGTTAAAGTTGTCGTATTTCTGTAATTTCAACCAATCACTGATGTCCATTCAGCCGATATACATTTAGTGCCGACTACATAAACAAACGATTCTGAAACAATTAACCCTAACCCTAACCGTAGGGTTAGGGTTAAAGCAAATTTAAAATGAAAAAAGCAAATAAAACGAAGGTATGGAGATTAAATACGCTTTACATCGCTTAATCAGCCAAAGGAGTAAATGTAAACAACTGAATACTTGTCAGTGATTGGTTGAAATTATCGAAATAAGACAATTTTTTACATGAAATAAATTCGAATACAAAAATATTTTTCTGTTCTATAACACAAAATAGATAAGTATACGAAGTTTGAAAGTCTTTCCGTACCAAAAACACTACGTAAAACATTAATGAAAAATGTGGCCCCCATTTTAAAATAGATCCCTTTAATGTCCTCAGGGTGGCTTCTAACCCTTTAGCTTTTACACCAACCATATCTGGGTTAAATGTTCTATCTATTGCTTTATGTTGAAATTGGCCAGATCTGGCCTCTTATACCTGCCCTACAATGTCATTCGAAAAATAAACAATCACTTGGAGCTACAAGATAATGCATGACTAGTTTTAAGCAATATGAATAAACAAGCATTACTTTTGACTGAATAATCTGAAATCTAGAAAGTTATGCTGACCATATCTGGCCTCTTACACCTACCCTGCTATATCATTCTAAAAGTGAACAATCACACCATTGAAATCTCAAAGCTATGAGATAATCCATGATTAATTCAAAACAATGTGGATAAATAATCTGCAAGTTAATGGGTTAAACTGGCTGTGCCCAGCCCAGCCCAAATATTCTGCCGGTTTATGTTCAAACTGATCAGATCCTACATCTCACACCTACCCTACAATGTCATTGTAAAAATAAATGGTCACATCATTGACATCTTAAAGCTTTGAGATAATGATAATGCATGATTAATTAAAGACAATGTGAATAAATGAGCTTTACATTTGAGAGTAATCTGCATGCTAGAAGGAAAGTTAAATGGGTCGTATGTGGACTGAATGTTCTGAACCAGCCAGATCTGGCCTCTCATACTTATTCTACAATGTCATTCTAAAACTAAGCAGTAACCCTGGAATCTTGAAGCTGTAAGGTAATGCATGACTGATTCAAAACAGCGTGAATAAATAAGCGTTACATTTGACTGAATGCTAAAGGGTTAAATTGGACATGTATGGACCAAATCTTCTGACCATTCAAACTAACCATATCTGGCCTCTTGCACCCATCCTACAATGTCATTCTAAAAATAAACAATCACGTCATAGAAATTTTGAAGTTCTGAGATAATGCATGGATTAATTCAAAACAATGTGAAGAAATAAACTTTAGATTTGACAGAGTAATCTGAATTTTAAAGGGTTAAACTAACCAGACCCAACCATAATATTATACTTGTTTTATGTCAACTGGCCAGATCAGGCCTCTCACACGTACCCCGCAAGGTCATTCTAAAAATAGCCAATCGCATCATTGAAATTGCAATACTACAAAGATTGTTTTTTGTTGTTGGCACTCCGTCGCGTACGACGTCGAGGTTTCCAGTTGATCCGATCAACGGAACAGCCTGCTCGTGAAATTAACGTGCAAGTGGCTGAGCACTCCACAGACACGTGTACCCTTAACGTAGTTCTCGGGGGATATTCAGCATGACACAGTGTGACAAGGCCGACCCTTTGAATTACAGGCACAACAGAAACAGGAAGAAAGAGTGAGAGAAAGTTGTGGTGGAAGAGTACAGCAGGGTTCGCCACCATCCCCTGCCGGAACCTCGTGAAGCTTTTAGGTGTTTTCGCTCAATAAACACTCACAACGCCCGGTCTGGGAATCGAAACCACGATCCTATGACCGCGAGTCCGCTGCCCTAACCACTGGGCCATTGTGCCTCCACACTACAAAGATAATGCTTGGTTAATTCAAAACAACATGGATGAATATGCTTTACATATGATAGTAATCTCAGTGCTGAAACAGCTAAACATTGTTAAGCGTTGGTTCTTCATCTCTGTCTTTGAGCAGTTAGGTTCTTGATACTAAGCTCTGCTGTCCTGTCTTCGACCTCAGTGTTGTGCTTGTGTTGGACGTACACCTTATTTTTACCGCTACCCCTCTCTTGTTCCAATTTTTTTTCTCTTTGTTCTTCCTTCACTGCTCTGTTGTTGATTACACAAATAAGGTACCACTCTATTTACAGCGTTGTGGTTACCACCAACTGCCACAGGTAGCTCCTCGTGGTGGCAGCTCACGCCACTTTCGGCTTTCCCGTCAGGTAAGTAAAAATCGATCTGTTAGACAGAAAAAAAAAAGAAGAAAAAAAAACGAAAAAAAAAAGCCACATGTGGTCGTTTTCTCAAAACATTTCTGTCTGTGCATCCGGATTGATTACTGTTATTTTCATTTTTCTAGATCGGTTTGCTTCAATTTTAGATTTGATTAATTTTTATCTTTTTATCATATTTCTTTTACTTGTTTTGTTTTTTTGGATTGTATGCTTGTTTGTCTCTGTGACTAAGTCATTAGATTGCTGTTACGGCAATGATGATGATGATGGTGGTGATTCTGGTGATGTTGGTCATTGTGATACACTATTATTGGTTCTTAAAGCCTCCCCCCCACTCAACTGTCTATAGTTCATCTTTCATGATGCTGTGAGATTGTCACACTCTATACACCAGTGGTTCCCAAACTTTTTAGAGACACGACCCACTATTTATTACACCAGTTTATGGCAACCCACTTAACTCTACTGGGTCAAAACATTAATGAAAGAAGCAAATTTATTTCAGATTACATCTTCATTGAGGCCTGTGAGAGGGCCTCATTTATATTAAATGTGAAACAAAACGTTTTATAACTGTTTCAACGTCTCCATACCCCATGGGCAGGTATTAACTCTAATACAAAACCTCGAAGCAGTAACTGTTATCGGCTCGATCAGTGTTGTACTGCGCCTGTTGTCTATAAATAGGTAAAAACAGACTTTTCTCTTTCATGATTACGTACGAATAAATAACTTGAGAAAATGACCCCCTCTGATTTAAGTTCGTGCAAAAAGCCTACTATTTCGACAGATATCAGTTAATCAAAGCTAATGCGTAATTTTATAACTTTTTGTGACCCACTGGGATTCTGTTCATGACCCATGATGAGCCTGTTTCTTGCTACGCTCAATAATAGAATTAACATCAGGTTCAATGCGTGATAATTTCAGCCGTAAAGAATTTGAGGGCTGCAGTTTATTTCGAAATTTGCTTTTAATCCCAACCATTGCTGAATCGCGATAGACAGCAGTAAATCAAAGCTAATGCGTAATTTTATAACATTTTGAGACCCACTAGGATTCCGTTCGCGACCCATCAGTGGGTCGCGACTCATAGTTTGGGAACCACTGCTATACACTGTATCGGTGACTACTGTGTATATGTATATATGAAGTGGTGAGAAAAGATCTTCACATGTTGGGCCCCACAGAGAAGATGACAAGGGATCAAGGCTTCTGCCGGTTTGCTGTGCTTGAGAAAACATGCCAAGCTAATAAAATTGTAATTGTTGATACATACAAGCATGTCCTTTACTTCACTCTCTGAGCTGAGAGATCCTAGTTTTTCACGATGCTGGTGCCACGTAGAAGCATCTGTGTCTTTGCCATGTCAAAAGCATCCAGTCCACTCTGTAAAGTGGTTGGCATTACAAGGGGCACCTAGCCATAGAAATCATGCCAAAACAGACAAGTGGAACTTGGGCAGCTCTCCAGCTGGCCAGTTCCAGTCAAACTATCCGACCCAGGCCAGAGAACGGATGTTAAATGATGATGATGTACAAGCCGTTTTTAATGCAATTAATTGCCCTTACTCGTGGCTTAGTGGTTAGGGTGTCAGCATCATGATCATAGGATTGTGGTTTTGATTCCTGGACCGGGCGACGCGTTGTGTTCTTGAGCAAAACAATTCATAAGGTGGCAATCTGGCAGAATCGTTAGCATGCTGGACGAAATGGTTAGCAGTTTCACCCATCGCTACGTTCTGAGTTCAAATTCCGCCGAGGTCGACTTTGCCTTTCATCCTTTCAGGGTCCATAAATTCAGTACCAGTTGAGTACTGGGGTCGATGTGATCACCAGTCCCCCTCCCCACAAAATCCAGGCCTTGTGCCTATAATAGAAAGGATTATTATTATTATTATTATTATTATTATTATTATTATTATTATCATAAGGCGGTGAGCTGGCAGAATCGTTAGCAAGCTGGGTTAAATGTTTGGTGGTATTTCACCCGTTGCTATGTTCTGAGTTCAAATTCCGCTGAGGTGGACTTTGACTTTCATCCTTTCGGAGTCAATAAATTAAGTACCAGCTGTGTACTGGGGTCGATGTAATCAACTAGTGCTCTCCTCCAAAATTTCATGCCTTGTGCCTATAGTAGAAAGGATTATTGTCATCATCATCATCATTGCTGCATTGACAAAGCTCTACTGTAGTTCAGCTCCAGCTGGTCAGATTTGGATTTCTTACTGGTGCGGGAATGTGATAACATGAAAGTACAGTGGTTGATATATATGTGTGTGTGTGTAAAATCAACTGTTTCCCTTTGTCCATATTTTCTGGCCTGGTGTCTGTATTAGAAACATTTGTTATTGCTGTGCTGTAGTCACTTTTGTTATTGCGTGCTTTGACTGCCTTACCATGAGTACATTTCTGTGTACCTTTTTGATCAAGTTCTGCGACTTTTTTTTTTTTTGTTTTTAGTTTCATATTTTCTCTTGTGGTTTGAAGTACTACTAATATGTGTGTGCAGTGCCTTGTAGAGCTATTTTCTGTATATTGTGATGACATTATTATTATTATTTTTGTGCATATTTTTAAAAATTAGTTTTATGGTGTTTGATATCAAATGTAATTAGTGTGAATATTACTGTTCTTGTTATTTTTATAATTATTATTATTATTATGGTGGTGAGCTGGCAGAATTATTAGCATGCCAGGCGAAATGCTTAGCAGTATTTCACCTGTCACTACTACGTTCTGAGTTCAAATTCCGCCGAGGTCAACTTTGCCTTTTGTCCTTTCGGGGTCAATAAAATAAGTACCAGTAAAACACTGGGGTCGATGTAATCGACTAATCCCCTCCCCAAAATGATTGCCCTTGTGGCAAAATTATTATTATTATTATTATCTTTTTGTGCATCATATTTTTTTAAAATTAATTTTATAGTGTTTAATACCAATTGTAATTAGTGTGAATATTACCATTCTTGTTATTTTCCTTCTTCTGTTTATAATTACTATTATTTTATGTGAGAACGAACTGGCTGAATAATTTGCATGTCGGACGAAAGGCTTAAAGGCAATTCTTCCAGTTTTATATACTAAGTTCAAATTCAGCTGCGTTCCTTCCTTCCCGAGTCATAGACTTCTAGGGCTGGTTTCCTGGTTTCTCTGGTGTGTACCCCTGCTCCCAACAGAATGCCGGTCTTTTGCAGGGTGTCCTTTTTGACAGCTGGGTGGACTGGGGCAGCGTGAAATAAAGTGTTTTGCTCAAGAACACAATGCATCGTCCGGTCCAGGAATTGAAACCATGATCCTACAATCGTCAGCATAACAACCTAACCACTAGGCTACAAGTCGTGAGTCCATCATGGGGGTTACTCATTTACAGCCAAGTGGACTGGGGCAATTTGAAATGAATTGTTTTGCTCAAGAACACAAAGCATTGTCCGGTCCAGGGATTGAAACCACAATCTTACACGCACGAGTCCAACACCTTAACCACTAAGCCATGCACCTCCACTCCTTTCTGGGTGTGGGTTGTGAAATAAGTTTGGGGGAGTGGGGTGTTGTCTTAATCACTTGTTCCCTGTTTGTAAGGTGGTGGCTGCCCCAGCCTGGCCTCAACTCTGAAAGAACAATAGAGCCATTTGTTTTTTTAACCTCTTCTAGTTTGCCTGCCTCCTCGGTTCTCTCCTACCTCTGCCTGTTGCTCTACTTAGCTTGCCAGTGCCTCCTCCTCATTTGCCTGCCTGATCTGACCACCACCACCAAAAATGGTTTTGGCATGGCTGCTTTTTGGTGTTGCTGGTTTGATGCTGACTTATTTGACATTTTCATGTTTCTCTTTCTTGCTTCTCCCCCTATCTTACTCTCTCTCTCTCTCTCTCCCCCTTTCTGTTTTTGTCAATAGTGTTCAACTAACCTTCAGCACACTGTAGGTGCATAATGCCACCTTAGTTTCCTCCCCTGTTGTAATGAGAAGTGGCAGGGGAAGTAAACCTAGAGAAAACGCTGTGTGCTAAAGGTTAATAAATTGTAAGATCTCTCTGTCTCTCACCCTCCTCCCACCACGCCTCCTCCCTCCATCTCACTCCTTCCACTCTACAATCTCTTCCTTCCTCCTTCCACCCTCTCTGCCATCTTTCCCTCTCTACAACTCCTCTCCCCTCCCATTCCTCCCCTATCTCTCTCCCCTCCCCTC
>NC_069009.1:1635451-1635841 GCF_001194135.2 Octopus bimaculoides
GTCCAATGAGGGAGATGACGTTGGCATGGGTGCCAGTCGTCGAATTTAGTTCGATTTCACTTGCCTCAACATATAGATATGCGTGTGTGTGTGTGTATTATTTGTAGGATATTTGGCAGGTAAATCCAGGTGTGACAATTTCTGTTCGTGTGTGTGTGTGTATTATTTGTAGGATATTTGCAGCTAAATCCAGGTTGGGCAATTTCTGTTTGTGTGTGTGTGTGTGTGTATTTGTAGGATATTTGGCAGGTAAATCCAGGTGTGACAATTTCTGTCTGTGTGTGTGTGTGTATTATTTGTAGGATATTTGGCAGGTAAATCCAGGTGAGGCAATTTCTGTGTGTGTGTGTGTGTGTGTGTGTGTGTATTATTTGTAGGATATTTGGCAGG
>NC_069009.1:1636958-1638698 GCF_001194135.2 Octopus bimaculoides
CTCTGCTCCTCCCTCCTCCGTTTTCTCTACCCCTTCCCATGTTCTATCCCTGTTTTCTCCTGCTCTTCTTTAGTCTCTGCTCTCCCACGCTCTCTGCTCTCCCATGCTCCTTGCTCTCCCACGTTCTCCGCCCTCCCACGCTCTCTGCCCTCCTTACTCTCCCACGCTCTCTGCCCTCCTTGCTCTCCCGCGCTCTCTGCTCTCCCATGCTCCCCTCTCTTCCTCGCTCTTCTTTCTTATTCCCATATTCTGGTTAACCCTCCTCCTCTCTTGCCCTCACTCACTCATCTTTTCCCTCTCTGTTTCTCTCTCTAACCTCACTCCCCTTAATTTCAGAACCAGTTCCAGAAGGACGATTGCTCAGACGATCCAATGCTGACCGTTCTAGACGGCTTGCGTCTACAGCATCCCCACCCAAAAGTTCAGGTAACGTACCCTGCCTTCTCTTGTGGGTGGAACGGTGTGGCAGAGTGAGGATGGGTGGGCATTCAAGTGCTGACTGTTCTGGGAACCTCGAAATGCAGTTGTCTTAGGTGTACTCAATTCTTGGAGTGGAGTAGAGGGCTTTGAGTGTGTTGTGTTCCTGAGCAAAACACTTCACTTCATGTTACTCCAGTCCACTCGGCTGACAAAAATAAGTAAACAGTATGGAGCACCACCTATAGTCGAGCAAATCGACCCCACGACTTATGCTTTGTAAGCCTAGTACTTATTCTATCAGTCTCTTTTTGCCGAACCGCTAAGTTACGGGGACGTAAACACACCAGCATCGGTTGTCAAGCGATGTTGGGGGGACAAACACAGACACACATACATATATATATAGAGAGAGACAGACATATATACGACGGGCTTCTTTCAGTTTCCGTCTACCAAATCCACTCACAAGGCTTTGGTCGGCCCGAGGCTATAGTAGAAGACACTTGCCCAAGGTGCCACGCATTGGGATTGAACCTGGAACCATGTGGTTGGTAAGCAAGCTACTTACCACACAGCAATTCCTACGCCTTTTTCACACAGCCACTCCTGCACCATGCTTATATATATTTATACATACATAGACATAAAACATGAACCTGATGTAGTTAAGTATGTATGTATGTGTGTGTGAGTGTAGTGGTGTTGGAGTGCATGCTATTGTAGTGTAAGACGTAGTAATTCTTTTCCTCTCTGGTAGGCATGTGCAATGTAATGGTTTGTAATTACATGTGGATAATGACGAATGAAACGATGATGCAGTGGCGTTCATGCTGTTTTAATGGCTTCTTTATTATTCCTGCAGGTACGAAGAAAGACAGCTCTGTCAACAGTGCCGCCGAGGTGAATACAACCAGTCAAGCCAACAACAGCAGCTCTCCGGTAAGGCGGGTGGTCGCAGATAGGCGACGCACGAGCAGTCGGACAGCGAGCTACGCGGCAGCAGCAGCCGCCGCCGCTGCTACCGCTGCCGCTGTCGCTGCTGCCTTGAAAGCAACCAACACTGCGAGTACAACTACTACCACCACTACTACAACCGCCACTACTGCTGCAACACAGCCGGATGGTGCCCCGCAACCCGAGCGCAAGAAAACGAGGGGTTGGCCGAAAGGGGTGAAACGTGGGCCGTTGGCGAGAAGACACGGCAAACGACGGGGTCGACCAACGAAGGTTTGTTTATTTTATAGTGTTTTTGTTGTTGTTGTTGATGTTGTAGTACCTGAATTTGTCCTGTCTGAGCAGTAGATGCTTTCTGTTTAACCC
>NC_069009.1:1639352-1640009 GCF_001194135.2 Octopus bimaculoides
ACGTGGTTTGTAAGCAAGCTACTTACCACACAGCCACCCCTGCACCTAACTTGTGAAAGCACCCTAAACCAAAACCATACATCCCTATTCCAAACAGCAACTTAATGATGACCCCTATGCACAGCCATTACTTATTTTATCGACCTTTAAACGGATGAAAGGCAAAGTCAACCTTGGTGGAATTTGAACTCAGAATGTAAAGATTGACAAAATGTTGCTATGTATTTTGCCTGGCGTGCTAACAGTTTAACCATTTCTCCACCTTGCACCAGCTTTAATAATGGCAGCTATTTTCCTAAAGTCTTCATTATTTTCCAAATAAATTGAAACAAAAGGCAAGGTTTTTCTACGGAATTGTGGTAACAAAAGGGTTAAAGTGATCTAGATCTGGAAATCGTAGTTGTGATATGCACCCGTGCTGGTGGCACACAGTAAATGCCATTCAAGCTTGGGTCGATGCCAGTGCCGCCTGACTGGCTCCTTGTGTTGGTGGCTTGTAAAGAGCACCATCCGAATGATGAGGTCGATGCCAGTGCCGCCTGACTGGCTCCTTGTGTTGGTGGCTTGTAAAAAGCACCATCCGAATGAGGTCGGTGCCAGTGCCGCCTGACTGGCTCCTTGTGTTGGTGGCTTGTAAAAAGCACCATCCGAATGAGG
>NC_069009.1:1646623-1647563 GCF_001194135.2 Octopus bimaculoides
AAAAAAAAAAAAAAAAAAAAAATTACCATAAACAAACAAAACAAAACAAAACAAAGAAACTGGATACTCCACTCGAACTCAAACTCCAGCTCCAACTCCAACCTCTGAAATGTCATATTCTAGTCTTTATTACCATTTAAATAAAACTACACTCAACTATATAAAAAAAAAAAAGAAAAAGAATAATGAAAGTAAAACAAAATAAATAAAATAAAATAATAAAAAATAAAACTGAAAATGTCGCTGTTGACTCCAAGGAACTGTAAACGCCAAGTGGAGATAACTCTCCGACTGAACTCGGCTTGAACTTGAACTCGAACTTTGATAAAGTCACCCACATTAGTCGAGACCTCATGTCGAAACACTCCCATCAAAACTGTAAGCTTGATGTTTCGATGACTTTTAGTACCGACAGATACGAGAGATGGACTTGAATTGTACTGGGTGATTGGTAATCCTGACCAACCCTGGCTCTCTCGGAATCTGCAGTGGTCGTACTTACTCTAGATTGTCACTCTCTCTCTTTCTCTTTCTATCTATCTCTCTCTCTCTCAATCTGATATCTTTAATAAAGTCATCATGAACAACAACAATTACTGCTACTACTATTATTACTGCTACTACTACTACTACTACTACTACTACTTTTGCTACAGTAATTAAAATGCGAGCAAGTTGTTTGTATAGAAACGTAGAGATTTGTGAGAATGAAGTGTTGTGTTGTAGAAAAAAAAGCAGCAAAAATGATATGTGAAAGGGATGACAAAATGAAAAAAGAGAAAAAGACAGGATGGGAGAAGAAAGAAATGACCAATGGGGGTTGTAGGGGATGGAGACGAGGGAGATGTGGGGGTGGTGGTGGACTGTACAGAGTACTACTGTTCATTACAACCAAACACTTTATCTGTAGCTGTCACATTACCTTCGGGGTGGGGGGGGG
>NC_069009.1:1647708-1657708 GCF_001194135.2 Octopus bimaculoides
CCCCTTCCTCAGCATGTACGTTAATATTTCTGTGAAATTAATTATAAAATTTCTTATCTCTTCCCCTTCCTGTCTTTTTTTTTTTTCGTTTTAAATGCTTGGGAGTCGTTTAAATGCTGCTAGATCAAGTTTTCTGTGTTTTTTTTTTTTTTTTTTAAATTTTTAATTGTTTTTTTCCTCTCTCCCTAACTTAAAGGCAAAGTCAACTTTGAAGGTATTTATGTATTTTTTTTTAGTTTTGTCTTTTTTTTTGCATTCATCATTTTGTACACCAGTAGCTACTGTGAAGGCACGTGGCCTAGTGCGTAGGGATGTAGCACTACGATGGCAGTTCATTGAGTTCTTGAGCAAAGCACTTCATTTCGCATTATTGTTCTGCGATCATTTTAACATCAGACATACATTGTGCACCGGTTTGGGCAACGTCGATTTGATGGAAAGAAGTGAAGTAATGTATAGCACAAGCATTTGATCACTATAAACAAATTTATCTTTATAGGTTATTTAGCAACAACTTGTGGAATCCTCATGTCATTTACTACTGGTGAAGCTTGATCAGACATGTATAAACCCCCCTCCTAACCATGCTATCCATCTCGGCCCTTCAGAGCGGAATTGTGTGTCTCTGGTGACAGCAGAAAACGCTTCTTGTTTGACCGCACGACAAGCGACGCAGGATGAGTTTCTGAGGTTAACGCGGGTCATGGAATGTATTTTGATTGCTTAATTTCTCGCCTTTGGTCGCAGGTCCTTTCGACGAAATAACTACTACTACTACTACTGCTGCTACAATTTGTGTGAAATGGTGGCTGTATGATGTCCCCCCTCCCTATTCTGTGGTGGTTGTCATACATGGACTTTCGGTGGCAGTGTTGAAGATAACTATGAAAAAAATTTTTCCCTTACTCCCTCCACCATTTAAAACAAAGCTTTCCTCCCCCCATCACCTCCAGCACTGCCTGTATTACTCCTGATAGTTTTGTAGGAGGTCATGTTTAGGCAGGCAGGTCGAACTTTTGAAGAAGGAAAACTAAAAAAATAAAAAATGAAACAATTTGCAAAAAAAATTAAGATAAAAACCTACCACTGTATCTATCTATCTATCTCCTCACCCCACTTCCTTCCAACGGTGTGCAGGGGTAGTGGTGGTGACGACAATAAGAAGCATTTCTGTTTTCCAACCTCCTTTCTGCCACATGCACAGGTTCAGAGACAACATACATTGCCATCTCTGAAGAGCACAGGGTTACATAATTGGGCTGTTATCTAACACCCCATTGAACCTCCTTGTGAGAAACTGGTGAGATTGGCTGTGATGGATATATAATTCTATACACTTCGATTAATATATAAAATAAATCGTGCAACACACACAACAGACTACCAGGGAGCCAATATGCAGCAGACAAAATATATATATATATATGCACAGGAGTGGCTGTGTGGTAAGTAGCTTGCTTACCAACCACATGGTTTCAGGTTCAGTCCCACTGCGTGACATCTTGGGCAAGTGTCTTCTACTATAGCCTCGGGACAACCAAACCCTTGTGAGTGGGTTTGGTAGACGGAAACTGAAAGAAGCCCGTCATATATATATGTGTGTCTGTGTTTGTCCCCCTCGCATTGCTTCACAACTGTTGCTGGTGTTTACGTCCCCGTCACCTAGCAGTTCGGCAAACGAGACCGATAGAATAAGTACTATGCTTACAAAGAATAAGTCCTGGGGTCGATTTGCTCGACTAAAGGCAATGCTCCAGCATGGCCGCAGTCAAATGACTGAAACAAGTAAAGAGCATATATATATATATATATATACACAGAGAGAGAGAGAGAGGGAGAGAGAGACACACACACACCACCTCATCATTTTTTTTGTAGTATTTTAAACAGTCCACCAAAAAATCTTTATTAGATCTTAAGTAAAAAAGACTTGAAAAGATATAATAATAATAATAATGATGATGATAATAAATAATAATAAGGCAACCAACTATAACACAAAGTGATCGATCTCTTCCATCTTGTTGCACTTTTCTTTTTCTACAGTTGCACCTGCATCGCTCTTGCTACAGACGTTTTATTTGTTTTTTTTTCTTCTTTGTGTTGTTCTTAATGCACAACTGACTTTTCTTTATTTGGTTGCCATGTTGTTGTTAAGGGAAAAAATTGCTTCGTAGCATTTTTTTTTCCAGTTCTTGATGTTGTCCGAGTTGGAATTCCGATGTGGTCTACTTTACCATTTATCCTTTTGGTGGCGTCGACCTCATCATATCGTTTAACATCTGCCATCCATGCTAGCAGCATGGGTGGGACGGATTCAGGAGAGCCAGTCAGACAGAGGCCTGCACCAGGCTTCTGTGACTGTCTTGGCAGAATTTTTACAGCTGGATACCCTTCTAGGTGGACTTTTTTCATGGCACAAGCACAGACGGTTTGAGGTGAGTAGTGCTTTTTACATGACACAAGCACAAGCAAGGTCAGTTTTGGCAGAATTTTTACAGCTGGATACTCTTCTAGGTGGGCTTAGTGCTTTTTCATGGCGCAAGCAAGGGCAGTTTTGGCAGAATTTTTACAGCTGGATACCCTTCTAGGTGGACTTAGTGCTTTTTACATGGCACAAGTACGGGCAAGGTCAGTTTTGGCAGAAATTTTACAGCTAGATGTCCTTTCCAAGCACCAACCCTCTGAGACACAAGTCCACGCAAGGTTGTTTACGGAAGACCAGCAGTGACCCCTGCATACCAGTGTCCCCTTTCCACACCATTATATGTACATAGAGTAATGGGTAAAGACCCCCTTTTGGTCATGAATGACGATGGGATTGCACCTAGAAGGATCCCCTCTGAGGATCCTTCTAGTCCAGGCAAGGTTGTTTACGGAAGACCAGTAGTGACCCTGTAAAAAAAAAAAAGTAAATATTTACAGACAAGGGAGATTTGGCTGTTGTTTCTAGCACATCCCATGACCACCTTCCTCGTTTCTTTCTAACTCAGACAAGTATTGATGTCTTTCAATATTTTCTCCAGTTTAATACCAAAAACTCTATGCTATAAAAAAGAATTTATTTTTTGATAATTTATGATTTTCATCGGCCCTAAACTTTACTGGTCAAGGGACATGCTAGAAACAACAGCCAAAATCTCCTTTTAATCACACACCTTTTCGTCTAAAAATATTTCCCTTGTCTCTTTTAATCTTTTACACTTTTACTTGTTTCAGTCATTTGACTGCGGCCATGCTGTAGCACCGCCTTCATTCGAGCAAATCGACCCCAGGACTTATTCTTTGTAAGCCTAGTACTTATTCTATCGTTCTCTTTTGCCGAACCACTAAGTTACGGAGACGTAAACACACCAGCATCGGTTGTCAAGCAACGAGGGTTCCAGTTGATAGTATCAATGGAACGGCCTGCTCGTTAAATGAACGTGCAAGTGGCTGAGCGCTCCACAGACGCACGTACCCTTAACGTAGTTCTCGGGGGAGATTCAACATGACACAATGTAACAAGGCTGGCCCTTTGAAATACAGGTACTACTCACGTTTGCCAGCTAAAGAACAACGTGAAATAGTGTCCTTACAATCGTCAGTCAAATACCCTAACCACTAAACCACGTGCCTTCACATACCTGCATAACTTTTACTTTGTACCAGCAGACAAGGGTTTTCGTAAAACGTTCGGATGCAAGTAAACCGGATGGAGTGGAAAGCGATGCGGTTAAAAGTACCTTTGGAGAGGTTGGATATTGAAAATTTGGAGAAATGAATTGGCGGAGGAGGGTGTAAGAATCTTGAGGAAATAATCTGGTTAAAATTTGGAAGAAATTTAACAAGAACCGTCCTGCCTCAAACAAAGAATTAAACGGGGTGCTGCGGAATAATATTTCATTTTTTTAATATTTGTCTCTTTTAGACGTTACGGAGTAGTTTAAAGAAAATTCGGCTGCTTTTTCTAGCTGGTCGAAAGACCATGTAAAAGGGTTATGCCAGCTGATTTTAGCAGTCCCGTTTTATCGGAAATAAGGGTTTACTATTGGCTAAAATTCCATTACTAAATACTCGTAATCACTTTATTATTAATTTGTAGAAAGAAATAATAGCTATTTTGGTCGTCATCATTTCAAATCTTCATAAGAACTAAATTTCTTGAAAATAATCAGGAAATTATTTTCAAGTTGTTGGAAGAAATTTAACAAGATCCGTCCTGCTTTATACAAAGAATTAAACGGGTTGCTGCCGAATAATATTTCATTTTTTTTTTTATTTGTCTCTTTTAGACGTTACAGAGTAGTTTAAAGAAAATTCGGCTGCTTTTTCTAGCAGGTCGAAAGACCATGCAAAAGGGTTCTGCCAGCTGATTTTAGCAGTCCCGTTTTATCGGAAATGAGGCTTTTCTATTGGCTAAAATTCCATTACGAATTGTTCGTAATCACTTTATTATTAACTTCTAAAATAATCAGGAAATTATTTTCAAGTTGTCGGAAGAAATTTAACCGGATCCGGAAGTGATATGTAAACGATGGCGGAGAAATGGAGGGACAAGAGAATCGGAAAAGACGACGAGGTGTAAATAGGAAGTACAGGATCGCAGTGAATAAGAGCCGAGCTATACGGTTAGAGAGTTACATGATAGTTATCCCCCCTTGTATGTTATGTGTTTATATTTTTCTAGATTTCTAACGCGCCTGCTGTGAGTTTGCACCTGCTAATTGCTTTGATGACACCACACACACACACACACACGACACGCACATATATACACGCATACACATATAAATACTTACACTAAATACTTAGCGATTAGGAACTCAAGTGAGCTCTGAAACAACACCCATCTCAGAGACAAGTGTTTCGGACCCTAACTTAGACTCTAACGGGGCCCGGGCCGCATTCTGGCCATGACCCCTGGGTACCATTCTGCTGATAGCTTTCCGCCACTTGGATATCGGAGACTTGGACATTTTAAAACCCTTGGAAACTTCATCCAGTTGTAATTCCTCACCGTTGACTCAGATTATACTGAAAGAAGAAATAACGTTGGTATGTGTAAAAGAATGAAAGTATAGAAAATTATCGATTATCGATACAACTTCAGGGTAGAAATGAATATTACAGGAGCTTAAAATCACAAGAGACCAGTACAAGATCGGTTGTAACTTAAGGTAAGTCCGTATTTTTGACAGTAAATGGTTGGTTTAAACGGTGGGGGCGCAATGGTTAGGGCAGCGGACTCGCGGTTTCGATTCCCAGACCGGGTGTTTTGAGTGTTTATTGAGCGAAAACACCTAAAAAGCTCCATGAGGCTCCGGCAAGGGATGGTGGCGAACCCTGCTGTACTCTTCCACCACAACTTTCTCTCACTCTTTCTTCCTGTTTCTGTTGTGCCTGTAATTCAAAGGGTCAGCCTTGTCACACTCTGTGTCACTCTGAATATCCCCGAGAGCTACGTTAAGGGTACACGTGTCTGACAGAAATGGGCACCAAAGCTGTCCCTGCTCCCTGTGACTTTTATGTGGTTGGTAAGCAAGCTACTTACCACACAGCCACTCCTGCGCCTATATATTCTGGACTGGTGCATTGTTCTGATGCAGTTGCACCCACCTTTTGCAACAAAATCTCTTCTTGAACCCCTCTTTGTTGACTTTCTGACCAGAGGGAATTCAGTGAATGTATATGATACCCTTGCTGTCAAAAAAAGGGATCCTTATAAATTTGCTGGTTTAATTGTTTGTGTAAATATTTATAATTACACTTAATATAAAAATGCAGTAAAATCTTCCTTTTTGAATCTCGATCATTTAAATATCTTCTGTAGCTTATAGTGTTGTTTTTCTATTATTTCAGGATATCAGATGACATTGGATTTAAAGAATTATGTTTTACTCTGGATGCGTCACCAATATTTATCATCACTCATTGACCAAAGGAACATGTTATACAGAAGAGATATTCCACCGTTTTTTTTTTATTTCATAAAATCTATGATATGTTTCCTCTGAACTGAAGTATATAGTGAAAAAAAACCCAATGTCTTTAAAAGTTAAAGAAGCGATTTTTATATTCTCAATTGCAGGATGATGCTAATAATATAGCCTGAACAGGATAAGATACCCCTATTTTGCAGAAAAAAGTGTAGCTGGTTAGCTGTGGACTCGAACTCACAATGTCTTTAATTCACTGCCTGAAATATGTACCTGATGGTTTTGGATTTTAATTTAACTCAGATTACAAAGTAATTAGCAGCATCTACAGATATTGACTAAAATTACAGTTGATAGAAATATTGCACAAGAAATATGTGTTAGGAATTAAATATATATATATATACATACATACATCATCATCATCGTTTAACGTCTGCTTTCCATGCTAGCATGGGTTGGACGATTTGACCGAGGACTGGTGAAACCGGATGGCAACACCGTATGTATGTATATATTTATACATAGTCAAGACTATTGAAAAGGTTGCAAGACGCAATGAAAATAAGGAATAAGTGGAAATTTTACTGGTGAGTGTGTTAAATTATAAGACACCAAAAGAGAATGACTCTCCCCAACACACGAACTCACATAAATCTTGCAAACCAAATCCCAAAACGAAATATATAATTATATATATATATATATATATATATTGTATATATATGGTAACTGTTCAGAAGAAAAGTTTGTATAGTGTGGTGAAAGGAGAAATATTATGGAAAATGAACTGTGTGAGACACAAACTGAAAAGTTTGGTTTTTCTGATGAGATGCCAAAAGATTCCGAAACAGCATTATACCAGTGTGATATCTGTCAAAAATCATTCTCTCAAAAATGTGATCTCACTACACACCAACTTGTTCATACAAAAAAGATGCCACATTCGTGTGATATCTGTGGTAAATCATTCTCTCGCGCTCGCCACTTAACCGATCACATACGTATTCACACAGGAGAGAAGCCATTTCACTGCGATATCTGTGGAAAATCATTCTCTCTTAGTCATCACTTAACTAGTCACAAACGCGTTCACACAGGAGAAAAGCCATTTAACTGTAACGTGTGTGGTAAATCATTCTCGCAAAAAAGTAACTTAACTAAACACAAACTCATTCATATGGGAGAGAGTCCTGACCACATTAACGTCTCTGGTGAATCATTTGCTCAGAATGATGGCATAACTAATCTGAAATGCCTTCAGACGGCAGAGAAACTATATCACTGTGATATTTGTGGTAAATCTACTTCTAGTAGTAGTAACTTAATTGAGCACATACGAATTCATACAGGAGAGAAACCATTTCATTGTGATATTTGTGGTAAAACATTCGCTCGCAATCGCCACTTGACAGAACACAAACGCATTCACACAGGAGAGAAGCCATATCAGTGTGATATCTGTGACAAATCGTTTTCTTGGAATCATCACTTAACTGAACACAAATACATCCATACAGGTCAGAAGCCATATCATTGCGATATCTGTGATAAACCATTCTCTACAAAAAGTAATTTAACCACTCACGAACGCATTCATACAGAAACGAAACCTTTCCAGTGTGATACATGTGGTAAATTATTTTCCGATGAAAGCTCGTTAACTGAACATAAGTGCATTCATACAGGTGAGAAACCATATCACTGTGATATCTGTGGTAAATCTTTCTCACGTAATCGTTATTTGACTGAACACAAGAACATTCATACAGGAGACATGCCATATCACTGTGATATCTGTGGCAGTTCATTCTATCGGTATTATCACTTAAACGAACATAAACGCACTCATTCCGGAGAGAATCCACATCAGTGCGATATCTGTGGTAAATCGTTCTCCGGTAGTAGTAATTTAACTGACCACATACGTATTCATACAGGTGAGAAGCCATATCACTGTGATATCTGCGGTAAATCGTTCTCTCGAAATCATGATTTGACTGTACACAAACGACATCATACAGGAGAGAAACCATATCGCTGTGACGTCTGTGGTAAGTCGTTTCCAGCCAGTACGAATTTAACCACGCACAAGCGGATTCACACAGGTGAGAAACCACACCAGTGTGACATCTGTGGTAAATCATTCCCTCGGAAAAGCTACCTAACTGAACACAAGCGTAGTCACACTGGAGAGAAGCCATATCACTGTGACATCTGTGGTAAGTCATTCTCGCAGAGAGGTAACTTGACAGAGCACATTCGTATTCATACAGGTGAGAAGCCATACCATTGTCACACCTGTGAGAAGTCGTTCTCTCAGAAAAGTAATTTGACTGAACACATTCGCATTCATACAGGTGAGAAACCGTATCACTGTGATATCTGCGGTAAGTCGCTATCCAAAAAAATCAGCGTGATTGAGCACAAATACATTCATGCTGGAGAGAAGCCATATCACTGTGATATTTGTGGTAAAGCGTTCTCTCAAAAAGGAAACTTGCCTAAACACAAACGTATTCACACGGGGGAGAAACCATACGACTGTGATATCTGTGGGAAATCGTTTTCAGTGAATTTTTATTTGACAGAACATAAACACAGCCATACAGGGGAGAAGCCGTACCATTGTGACGTCTGTGATAAATCATTCTCCCGGCTTCATAGTTTGACTGAGCACAAGCAGATACATACAGGAGAGAGGCAGTTCCATTGTGATATCTGTGGTAAGTCGTTCTCTCGAAATCTCCATTTAGTTGATCACAAATACATTCACACAGGAGGTAAGCCGTATCGATGTGATGTATGTGGCAAGTCGTTCCTTCGAAATTTCCACTTGAACGAACACAAACACACTCACACAGGAGAGAAGCCATATCACTGTGACGCCTGTGGTAAATCGTTCTCTCGCAAACAACAGTTGACTTCACATTGTTGTATCCGTACAGAAGAATGACGTTACCAAACGTCTGTGGCCCTTCTTGAAAAAGAAGCATTTTCAGCTTCATCAATTGCCTCTGTCTCCATTTTTGGCAGAATATGCGCTAACATGAGATAGTTTCCTCTACAGCATTTGGTCTTTGGCAGTTCACTCACACAGGAGATAAGCCATATCACTGTGACTCCTGTAGGAAGTACTTCTCTTGCAAACAACAGTTGACTTCACATGGTTGTATCCGTACAGAAGAATGATGTTGCCAAATGTCTGAGGCCTTTCTAGAGAAAGAAATATTTTCATCTTCATCAATTGCTTCTGTCTCCATTTTTGGCGGAATGTGCGCTAACATGAGATAGTTGTCTCTACAACATTTGATCTGTGGCGGTACACTCACACAGGAGAGAAGCCATTTCACTGTGATGCCTGTGGAAAATCATTCTCTTGCAAGCAACAGTTCACTTCACATGGTTGTATCCGTACAGAAGAATGATGGCACCAAACGTCTGAAGCATTTTGAGCAGTGCTCTAACAATTCTGCCAGTTTGCCACCTTAAACACCAGCTAAATAATGACAGTTGTTTTAACTAAATTCTTTATTATTTTCAAAGTTAACTGAAACAAAGACAGTGCATTCAACAATTTAATTACGATAAAATTATTTTACAAAGTTCTTTATTATTTTCAAAATTAATTAAAACAAAGGCGGAGTAACAGAAATATGTTAAAAAAAAAAGGGTTATTATATTGCTCTCTTCCCTTTAAGGTGTGCTGTATGGATTCCCTTGGGATCCAGTAATATAGGCCCCAGGACGAGTATTTACAGAGCAGGGAGATAACAGTTGGGGAATTTACATTAATTACCTCCCCTGATCTGTGTATTTAGTTTGAAACATTGCAGTTTTAATCGACCTTGTGTATTCTCATCTGTATTCTGCCACAGCTTGCTGTGCAATACCATTCTTCAGGGCACTGTTGAGGTAGGGTGACAGAGAAAATCCTGGTTTGGCAACATCAAAGACTGGACCGGTCACAACACAGTGAACATATGACAAAAAACTGAGACCAGTGGCAATGGCTGACAATGGAAGTATGTAAAGTAGCATCCCAACAACTGGCTGCATCAGACAAGGAATCTTGATGATGA
>NC_069009.1:1659719-1661654 GCF_001194135.2 Octopus bimaculoides
TATATATATATATATATATACACACATATACATATGTACGTCGGGCTTCTTTCAGTTTCCATCTACCAAGTCCGCTCACAAGGCTTTGGTCAACCTGAGGCTATAGTAGAAGACACTTGCCCAAGGTGCCACGCAGTTGGACTGAACCCTGAACCATGTGGTTCGTAAGCAAGCTACTTACCACACAGCCACTCCTGATATATATATATATACACAACCTCGCATACTAGCATACACATTTACTTAATGTCATTAAATTGTGTTATCTGTCCAGTTAATGAGTACAATGTAGCCATTGTTACCATTAGTAACAATCTATCAGGCAAAAATATCACCTGCGTAGGAACAATTCATAGCTGATGACAAAGCACACCTCTCTCCTCATTCAGTAATTATCTGTTTAACCCCCACGTTGCACGCACACACAAAATGAAATCATAATGTTTTATGCAACATGACTGTATATAGATATATATGTATGTTTGTGTGTGTGTGTGTGTGTGTGTACAGGTGTGGTCGTGTAGTCAGAAGCTTGTTTGCCAACCACATGGTTCTGGGTTCGGTCTTACTGCGTGGCACCTTGGGCAAGTGTCTTCTACTATGGTGTCGGGCCGACCAAAGCCTTATGAGTGGATTTGGTAGATGGAAACTGAAAGAAGCTCATCCTATATATGTATATGTATGTGAGTGTGTGTATATGTTTGTATGTGTGTGTTTGTCTCCCCAACATCGCTTGACAACCGATGCTGGTGTGTTTATGTCCCCGTAACTTAGCGGTTCGGCAAAAGAGACCGATAGAATAAGTACTAGGCTTCCAAAGAATAAGTCCTGGCGTCGATTTCCTCGACTAAAGGTGGTGCTCCAGCATGGCCGCAGTCAAATGACTGAAACAAGTAAAAGAGTAAAGCGTGTGTGTGTGTGTGTGTACAGGTGTGGTCGTGTAGTCAGAAGCTTGTTTACCAGCCACATGGTTTTGGGTTCGGTCCCACTGTGTGGCACTTTGGGCAAGTATCTTTTACTTTAGCCTCAGGCTGGCCAAAGCCTTATGAGTGGATTTAATAGACAGAAATTGAAAGATATATCTTAGGTTGTTAAGAAAGTTCTTGCAGTTTTTAACTTTTATCAGCATCCAACCACTGAGCTGAGTGTTACTGGTCGTCGTAAACAATCTACTTTTCATTGCAAGTCGCAATCCAGTCGAGAAACGGCTCGTTCTTGTGTAAAAGCAGGGAAGACGACACTTCAAAACGGCGTTTTTTTGGTTGTTGTTCAATTCACCACCATTGTCACCACAGCCACTACAGCCGACACCACAATCACCACCACCACCACCACCATTGTCACCACAGCCACTACAGCCACCACCACAACCACCACTACCATCATCACCAACACCACCACAACCTCCACCAATGGCAGTAGCACCACCACTACCAACACCACCATAAAAACCTGTTCTACCAGCCATGCTTGAAATTACTCAGGTGTGACAACGTTCTGTTAATTGGTGCATGTAAATACTCATCGCACCCACCCCCACCCAACCTTGTTGCTTGGTGGTGGTCTTCCTTGGATTACTGTTGTTTGGTATCCTGCTGGTGGTCAAACAATGGTGAGTGGAAACCTACCTATGATCAAATTCACTCCATCCATGGCCCTCCAGTCTAATTTTTCGCTGCATGAAAGATGAAAGGGGACCTGGGACTGCATTATCCTTCTTTTAAGATGGCGAAACATAATTTTGAGGGAGATTCAGTTGTTATTTCTAGCAGGTCAGATTGTCACGTAGAGGATATCCAGCTGATTCATGTGTTGTGGTGGTGGTAGTTGTGGTGGTTGTACTAGTGGGACAGTTCTGGGTCACAAGTGGTTAAATACATTTATTTATAGATGCATGCATATATATATATATATATATATATATATATACTCTTT
>NC_069009.1:1661754-1662376 GCF_001194135.2 Octopus bimaculoides
CAACCGATGCTGGTGTGTTTATGTCCCCATAACTTAGCGGTTCGGCAAATAGACCGATAGCATAAGTACTATCTGAATAAAAGGTGGGATGGTCATAACTGGAGCGTCTTTGATCAGAGGTTTACTGGATCAGGACTGACTTGGGACCAAACAACAACAAAAACAACAAACCTTTATCTCGTTATATCTGCTAATTGCTAATTTCTCAGATTGTTCCAATTCTTTCACTTCTGCTTCGCATTTCTCTCGGATTCGTCTGAACGAGAAAGAAAGAAAGATAGAATGAAAGAAAGAAACAAACAAACAAACAATATTGTGGTTTTAAAAATGAAGACCCACCACCACCTCTTTTCATGAACTGAATTGAATCTCACCTGAGTATATACATACATGCATACATACATATCAGACTACAAGTTCAGGTCTATCATCATCATCATCATCATTGTTTAACATCTGTTTTCCATGCTGGCATGGGTTGGACGATTTGACTGAGGACTGGTGAAACCAGATGGCTACACCAGGCTCCAATCTGATTTGGCAGAGTTTCTACAGCTGGATGCCCTTCCTAACGCCAACCACTCAGAGAGTGTAGTTTATATATATATATATATATATATAT
>NC_069009.1:1664111-1667769 GCF_001194135.2 Octopus bimaculoides
AAGAAGAATAAGAGGAGGAAGAGAAGAAGAAGAAGAAGAAGAGGAGGAGGAAGAGGAAGGGGAGGAGGAGGAAGAAGAAGAGGAGAAGAAGAAGAAGAGGAGGAGGAGGGGGAGGAAGCAGAGAAGAAGAAGAAGACGAGTAGGTGGAGGAAGAGAAAGAAAAAGAGGAGGAGAAGGAAGAGGAAGAGAAGAAGCAGATGAGGAGGAAGAAGAAGAAGGAGAAGAAGAGGAAGAATTGGAAGAAGAAGCATGAGAAGGGAAAGAGAAAACTGAAAAAAAGAAAATGAAGGAGAATTAAAGAAGAGGTAGAAAAAGAAGAAGGAAGAAGAAGAAGATGAGGAAGAAGAAGGAAGAAGAAGGAAGAGAAGGAAACAGAAGAAGTCGGTGGGGCGTACATACAGCATGTCTTCTCTCCTGTTCTTCTCGTGCTTTATCAAACTCGTCCTTGGTTGAACTGAGCAGCTGCTGGTGTGCATCGTGCAGCTGCTGCTGCAGTCGGTCAATCTCTGCACGCTCTCGGCAAGACTGGGATGCAAGCCTCCTCTTCTCGTCTTCGATCTCGCTGTACAAACGGCGGCGCTCGTTCTGGAAGGACTCTTCCTCCTGGTGGATTTGTTTCTCATATCTGTCGAGGTTAGAAGAGAATGGGAGATTTATCTGATTAATAATGACAAAGTTATTTTACTAAATCCTTCATCATCATCATCATCATCATCGTTTCACGTCCGCTTTTCATGCTAGCATGGGTTGGACGATTTGACTGAGGACTGGTGAAACCAGATGGCTACACCAGGCCCCAATCTGATTTGGCAGAGTTTCTACAGCTGGATGCCCTTCCTAACGCCAATCACTCAGAGAGTGTAGTGGGTGCTTTTACGTGTCACCCGCACAAGGGCCAGTCCAGGGGCAGTGGCAACGATCTCGCTAAAATTCGCTAAAATTAATTGAAACAAAGCAAAGTGTATTTCAACAGAAATATGGTAACCAAAGGGTTAAAGTGATCTAAATTAAAACCTTCCAATTAAGATTTCATGTTAATTTATGTTCCAAACACCAGCTTAATAATGACAATCATTTTACTAAATCCATCATTATTCTATAGTAGAAGACACTTGCCCAAGGTGCCATACAGTGGGACTGAACCCAGAATCATGTGGTTCATAAGCAAGCTACTTACCACACAGCCACTCCTGTGCCTACAAAAAATAAGTCACTGTCAGGAGTGGGATTCGAACCCACGCCCACATTTGTGGACCAGAGCACTGTATGAGCTGGATCACGTAGCATACCTTTGAGTCTGGCGCCTTAGACCGTTTGGTCATCCTGAGACACACTCAATACAGAGAAACATGAAAATAGACCCACCTTTGTTTGGCAAGCTCCCTTTCATGTGAGCAAGCTTCTTCCTTCTCCTTGGCCAGCTGGGAGCGCAATTCCTCGGTCAACTTCACGTACCTCTGGGCAGCCCTCTCATCTGACTCCAGCAATTCAGCTTCATGGATCTGCTTCACTTTATTCATTTCACCTTTGTGTTTGGCAATCAAACGCTGGATCTCAGGTTCAAGCCCCTTCACCGTCATCTCCTGATCATAAATGAAATAAATAAAATAAAACATACATGGAAACAATGGAACACAACAGGTAAAACATGAACGACGAGTGTTTCATAACAAAAGGATGCCTTTTACATAAGTTATAACATACAAAACCAGCTAAGCTATTCTTCAGGTTCTATTACTCCTATCTTGTTTACATCATTGGGTTACTCTTTACTCTTTTACTTGTTTCAGTCATTTGACTGCAGCCATGCTGGAGCACCGCCTTTTAGTTGAGCAAATCGACCCCAGGACATATTCTTTGGAAGCCTAGTACTTATTCTATCGGTATCTTTTGCCGAACTGCTAAGTTACGGGGACGTAAACACACCAGCATCGGTTGTCAAACGATGCTTGCTGGTGGGGGGGGACAAACACAGACACAAACATATACACACATGCATATATATATATACATATATACGACGGGCTTCTTTCAGTTTTAGCCTACCAAATCCACTCACAAGGCTTTGGTCGGCCCGAGGGTATAGTAGAAGACACTTGCCCAAGGTGCCATGCAGTGGGAATGAACTCGGAACCATGTTAAGATGAACAAATGAAATATGAGTTTGATATTTCATTTGTTCATCTGTGCAAGCAACTGCATGCTGCCATTTGTTGGTGCACTACATAGCCAGTCCAGGAATTTTTTGATACCACCTATATACACATATATAGGACAAGGTTAGTTTCCATCTACTATATCCACCCACACAAGGCTTTGGTTGGCCCAGGGTTATAGTATACACTCAACAAACATCTGTACAATTTCTAGCTATCAAATTCCATTTATAAGTTATGCCAAACAAAGCCTAGAGGAAAAGACACTTGCCCCAGTTTTCCCAAGGTACAATAAAAAAAAAAATGAGCACTCTGTCGGTTACGACAAAGAGGGTCCCAGCTGATACGATCAACGGAACAACCTGCTCGTGAAATTAACGTGCAAGTGGCTGAGCACTCCACAAACACGTGTACCCTTAATGTAGTTCTCAGGGATATTCAGCGTGACACAGTGTGACAAGGCTGACCCTTTGAATTACAGGTACAACAGAAACAGGAAGAAAGAGTGAGAGAAAGTTGTGGTGAAAGAGTACAGCAGGGTTCGCCACCATCCCCTGCTGGAGCATTGTGAGGCTTCAGGTGTTTTCGTTCAATAAACACTTACAACACCTGGTCTGGGAATCGAAACCATGATCCTACGATATATATATATCATTGCACTCCATCAGTTTCGACGACAAGGGTTCCAGATGATCTGATCAATGGAAAACCCTGTTTGTGAAATTAACGTGCAAGTGGCTGAGCACTCCACAGACACGTGTACCCCCAACGTAATTCTCAGGGAGATTCAGTGTGACATAGAGTGTGACAAGGCCGGCCCTTTGAAATACAGGTACTACTCATTTTTGCCAGCTGAGTGTAGTGGAGCAATGTGAAATAAAGTGTCTTGCTCAAGGACAGAACACATCACCGGGAATTGAACTCACGACCTCACGATCATAACCACTAAGCCACGCGCCAAGGTACCATACAATGGAATCGAAGCCAAAACTTACCTTAATCTTCTTCGTCTTGTCTTCGATCCATTTCTCACGCCGTATTTTTTCTGATGTTAACGAAAGTTCTTTAAATTTTTTCAGCTCTATGTTGTATCTAGAAGTAGGAGAAAACACAAGCGTCTGCTTAATCCACGTTGCATGATGCTACCTCAACATTTTATATCAAATCCTGGGACAAGCATACTCGACATTAAGCAAATACAGAAACACAAATAAGCTGTCCTCATTAATCCTTTTGATACCAACCCACCTGAGATCTTTGGTTCTAGGATACAAACTCCCTGTTTTGAAGTGATTTATACTAAAGCCTTCCTTTAAAATTCCAAGTAAAGGTTTTCATTTAGATCTGCTTACGAACCACATGGTTCTGGGTTCAGTCCCACTGCGTGGCACCTTGGGTAAGTGTTTTCTACTATAGCCTCGGGCCGACCTAAAGCCTTGTGAGTGGATTTGGTAGACGGAAACTGAAAGAAGCCCGTCGTATATATATGTATATATATATGT
>NC_069009.1:1669698-1670569 GCF_001194135.2 Octopus bimaculoides
TTGTATACAAGAACAAGTACAGGTGTATGTAAATTTAGGTGTATATGTATATATGTGTGTGTATATATGTATATATGTATGTATGTGTGTGTATATGCTTGTGTGTCTGTGAGGCCACACCATAGCTATATAAAGCCTCATGCTGCTGTCCCATGACTTTGCCATATCTTTAGCAGGGTGGCCGAATGGGGGTTATGCCTTGCCAAAGGACAACCCGTAACTATGCAGAGCATGATAGTTACCCCACGAGGTATTTTTAAAATACCCACATACCCATGATATAATAAAAAAATCGGAAGAAATACCTGATCAATAAAAGATAGATGTCTCTTAATCGTAGTCTCGTATTGATCTTTCTGATGTTGAAGAAGTCTTTTCATTTCTTTTTCCGCTTCTTTGGCGTGGCGTACAGTCAGTTCTCGTTGTTGATTCTGTAACGAAAGTGTAGGAAAGACATTAGTATGGTCACCACTCTACTGTGTCACTCTATCACTGTAGTCTGAGGTACATTTAGCCAGCTGTCATTTGCAGATGGGTGTAGCCTTATGACGTGGTAGTACAGGTACAACAGAAACTCAGGAAGTAAGAGTGAGAGAAAGTTGTGGTGGAAGAGTACAGCAGGGTTCGCCACCATCCCCTGCCAGAGCCTCGTGGAGCTTTAGATGTTTTCGCTCAATAAACACTCACAACGCCTGGTCTGGGAATCAAAACCATGATCCTATGACCGCGAGTCTGCTGCCCTAACTTGTGTTTAGTCGACAAGTTTACCAAAAACAGAAACAAAGGAACCACTAACCAGGGCCTTCTGAAGAAGTTCCACTGACTGCTTCTTCTCGTCAAGCTCCAGACGCTGGGACATGACATTGTTGGT
>NC_069009.1:1673325-1676270 GCF_001194135.2 Octopus bimaculoides
AATAATAATAAATGCCCAGATGCAGTACCAGGCAGTGGCTCTCATGGCTTCTCATCTTAATTGATTGGAAGTGTTATCATGTACATTGTTTTGTCTTGGTATAAAAAGATGGGCTACAGCAAATATTCTGCTCAATACCACAGATTTGCTTGTCAATTGTTTGACCTTAACCAGTTGAGCATGTCCCTTGGTGGCTGATGATATGTGCATCTCTGATCACAAGCAGAAGTAGTGGGGGAGCATCATAGCCATGGGTTGAGAGGAATTCTTTGGGGTTCGAATAATTCACCTTTGGAAACATGGGTGTTTTATTCATCATCCTTAACCCATTACCTACCAGTGATCTCATATGAGATCACTTAAAAATTACAAATTTCGTAAATTATCTCTCAATATTTACACATATCTAACCTTTTTGCTATATCTCCTAGGTATATTTCTCTGATATTCAAATGAGGTTTGCTAATTTCTCACCCAATATCTCGCTTATTTCTATTTAAAATGTTATTTTGATCATTCCAGCGTGTTTCTAAGGCTGTTTCATGCTAGAAATCAAAGTTTCATAAAAAAAAATTCCAGTTAATAGATTTTGAAAGAGATGGGCTACTTGACCTGAAGAAAATTCTAACTGGCCCCCACCTGCAAGGTGATGAGGTCACCATGTCATGTATTTATCATTGTGATGCATATGCCTGGTGTAGCCATAATGGGTATATTGGGCTTCATATATTTGTACCCCAGGATCACTTTGATGGCATGTGCTGCTCTCTCAGTCAATAATAATAATAATAATAATAATAATAATAATGATATTCTACTTACTAATTCGATGTCAGTGAGTCGGTCAGCTGATTGGACTTCATCCAGAAATGAAATGATGCTCTGTAGTTTGTCGTTTGAAAGATAACCAAGGCCTTCGTCGGGAGGGGACAAGGGATGCTGGTCCTGATTCAGCTGTTGCAGGTTCTCGGCAGTTAAATGGGGGCTTGTCTTTAGAGTGGCCCCTTCTTTGTTTGCACAGCGGGACCTAGATGAGCATCGACTCCTGTTGGAACCGCCGCCAACTTTCAGGGATTCGTTTAAATCAGAAACTGAAAAACAAAAGAAGAAACAGCCATCATATAAATATTATTAAGGGTCAACTTTGCCTTTCGTCCTTTTGGGGGTTGATAAATTAAGCACCAGTGAAACATTGGGGTTAATGTAATCCACCAAAATTTCAGGCCTTGCACCTTCAGTAGAAAGGATTATTATTGAGAGAGAGAGCAGCATATGCTATCAAAGGGACACTGGGGTGCAAATATACGAATCCCATTATACCCATCATGACTACCCATCTGATAAGGGTACACCAGGCACATGCATCACAACCATGTGTGCACGACATGGTGATCTCATATCAAGATAAACAGCGTATGACCTCGCAGGTGGGGCCCAGTTAGAATTTTCTTCAGGTCGAGTAGCCCATCCCGCTCCAAAGGTCCCTGAATAAGGTTTGTTTAAGGATGTTGAACAAAACACCCATGTTTCCTGTCATTCTAATCATTCCTCCAGGGCCTGATGATAATAATTCACAAATATATTTGCCCTCGTGCATTTTGAGAACTGAAAGTGTAGTAGAGTCAGAATATTTTCTGAGAATGTGCACTTTCAGATGTTCCTCAAAATTGCAGCATTTATGCATGCATGTGTGAGTGTGTATGTGTCTGAGCACATGTGTATATGTTGCACACATGCGTATGTATGTGCATGAGTGCATGTGTATGAGTGCAAATGTGCATGCACATGTGCACATATGCATGTGAGGGCATGTATGTGTGAATGTGTGGTCAAGTGGATGTGCATGTGTAAGTGTGTATGTGTCTGAGCACATGTGCATATGTGTGCACATATGCATATGTATGTGCATGCATGTGTATGCAGTGTGCACATGTGCATGTGAGGGCATGTATGTGTGAATGTGTGGTCAAGTGGATGTGCATGTGTGAGTGTGTATGTGTCTGGGCACATGTGCATATCTGTGCACACATGCATATGTATGTGCATGAGTGCCTGTGCATGAGTGCAAATGTGTATGCAGTGTGCACATATGCACGTGAGGGTATGTATGTGTGCATGTGTGGTCAAGTGGATGTGCATGTGTGAGTGTGTATATGTCTGAGCACATGTGCATATGTGTGCACATATGCGTATGGATGTGCACCTGTGTGTATGTGCATGTGCTGCGTTATAGTAGAAGATAACTTGCCCAAGGTGCAACACAGAGGGATTGAACCCCAAACGAGAAGGCTGCAAAGCAAACTTCTTAACCACATAATTAAAGTACATGAAACGAAGCGAGACACACTTACCCCTGGATGTGCTTTTAACTGGCACGTCACCTGCCCCGATATCCTCATCTTCCTCCAGTTTCTTTAGTGTCTCAAGAAGGTCGCTCAGAGTGCTTTTGGTGGGAGTCTTTGATGCCCTGGCATCAGAGTTGATGATGGGGGGTTCAAAACCTGGCTCCGGTGTGTTCCGATCTGGGGTCGGCAGTCGGGAGATTGGCACCGAAGACGTGTGAGAGTTCCTTCGAAGGGTTGAGTTTGCGACTTTGACCAGCTTGGAGGTTTCCTGGGTAACGCAAAAAGAGACGAAACAATAAATAATGTTACAGGGACATAAACGTACCAACACTGGTTGTCAAGTGGTGATGGGAAACATACTCTTTACTTGTTTCAGTCATTTGACTGCGGCCATGCTGGAGCACCACCTTTAGTCGAGCAAATTGACCCCAATTGTGTTTGTGTATCTGTGTTTGTATCTCCAACATCACTTGACAACCGATGCTGGTGTGTTTATGTTTCTGTCACCTAGCGGTTCGGCAAGAGAGACCAATAGAATAAGTACTAGGCTTCCAAAGAATAAGTCCTGGGGTCGATTTGCTCGACTAAAGGCAGTGCTCC
>NC_069009.1:1676280-1677471 GCF_001194135.2 Octopus bimaculoides
AGAATAAGTCCTGGGGTCGATTTGCTCGACTAAAGGCAGTGCTCCAGCATGGCCACAGTTAAATGACTGAAACAAGTAAAAGAATGAAAGAAAAAAAGAAAAAATAAAGATGAAAAAAAAAGAACAAAAAACAAAAACATACCTTGAACAACTCTTCGAGGCGGCTGTCACAGTCGTCAGTGACCTTCAGGTGGTCAAGCATGCAATTTTCCCCAGCCCCCAGATTTATACTGGACATTTGTGGAGAAACTGAAACCACAGTCTCTGCTTTACTGTCCTGCTGATTGTAGTCCTTGTTTGTGGACCGAGATTCATATAAAACGTTCCGTCGGTTTCTATGGCCGGCAACAGGAGGTGAAAGAGTGGTAGCAGCAGCAGCAGTAGTAGTGGTAGTAGTAGCAGCAGAAGTAGCAGAGGCCATAGTAATAGTAGTAGCAGCAGCAGCAATTGACGTAAGTGAAGAAGCAGCAATAGGTGTTTTAGTAGCAGTAGAAGTAGTGGCAGAAGCAGCAGCAGTAGTAGTAGTAGTAGTAGTAGTAGTAGCAGTGATGTTGCTGTTAACATTTCTCAAGTTGGAGGTCTTCATTGTTACAGTGCGACTACTGGTACAAGAGCTGCTAGACAGAGTAGGCTGGTACAGCCGTGGTCGCACAATAGGGTCCAGCTGTTTGCCAACTTCTCCTTGTCTTTCAGATCGTTTTCTGTGCATGTCCTGCCAATGAAGGAAACAAAACAGAGTGAGACTTTTCAGTAAATTGTGATGACAACAATGAATTGCTCATTAAAACACTTTGATCACTTTAAGCCTTTTGTTACCATATTACTCAGTTGGGCCCACCTAGCCATTTGATGTTAAAAAACATTATACTCTACTCTTTTACTTGTTTTAGTCATTTGACTGCGGCCATGCTGGAGCACCGCCTTTAGTCGAGCAACTTGACCCCAGGACTTATTCTTTGTAAGCCTAGTACTTATTCTATCGGTCTCTTTTTGCCGTACCGCTAAGTTACAGGGACGTAAACACACCAGCATCGGTCGTCAAGCGAAGCTAGGGGGACAAACACAGACACACAAACATATACACACACATACATATATACGACGGGCTTCTTTCAGTTTCCGTCTACCAAATCCACTTATAAGGCTTTGGTTGGCCTGAGGCTATGGTAGAAGACACTTGCCCAAGGTGCC
>NC_069009.1:1679481-1680511 GCF_001194135.2 Octopus bimaculoides
GCTCGTGAAATTAATGTGCAAGTGGCTGAGCACTCCACAGACACGTGTACCCTTAACGTAGTTCTCGGGGATATTCAGCGTGACACAGTGTGACAAGGCTGACCCTTTGAATTACAGACACAACAGAAACAGGAAGAAAGAGTGAGAGAAAGTTGTGGTGGAAGAGTACAGCAGGGTTCGCCACCATCCCCTGCCGGAGCCTTGTGGGGCTTTAGGTGTTTTCGCTCAATAAACACTCACAACGCCCGGTCTGGGAATCAAAACTGCGATCCTATGACCGAGAGTCCGCTGCGCTAACGACTGGGCCATTGTGCCTCCACAGGTAAAGAATTAAATGTAAGGAAAAGCAAATTAGACAGGTAAAAATATCAAGTATATTTAAAGGGTTTCATGAGAAAAATGATTTTACCTGGTTAATAGGTGCTTTGGACTTGAAATTTTGGTAGGAATTTTCAATGCTGGATAAAGAAGCCTTAGCCTGTGGTGACATAGCTTGGGATGTCATGTTATTGGCAATGCTAGTGAGACTGCGTGGCGTGTTGCAGGAACTGCTCAAGATGGTGCGGTGACTGTTCAATGCATCATCCATACCGGAGAGAATACTGAGGGGTCTCTGGTTATCAGATAAGCTGGAATGGGAAAGAAAAAGCTTCATCATCATCATCATCGTTTAACGTCCGCTTTCCATGCTGGCATGGGTTGGACGATTTGACTGAGGACTGGTGAAACCAGATGGCTACACCAGGCTCCAATCTGATCTGGCAGACTTTCTACAGCTGGATGCCCTTCCTAACGCCAACCACTCCGAGAGTGTAGTGGGTGCTTTTACTTGCCACCGGCACGTAGGCCAGTCAGGCGGTACTGGCTATCGGCACGCTCAAAATGGTGCATTTTACGTGCCACCTGCACAGGAGCCAGTCCAGCGGCACTGGCAACAATCTCGCTCGAATGTCTTTACATGTACCACTGGCACAAGTGCTAGGAAGGCGACGCTGGGCACAGGTGCCATCCCGATTTCGCTTTCGCTTGC
>NC_069009.1:1680611-1681040 GCF_001194135.2 Octopus bimaculoides
ACGGGGGACGTAAACACACCAGCATCGGTTGTCAAGCGATGTTGGGGGGATGAACACAGGCACACAAATATATACACACACATACATATATACATATATATGACGGGCTTCTTTCAGTTTCCGTCTACCAAATCCTCTCACAAGGCTTTGGTCGGCCCGAGGCTATAGTAGAAGACACTTGCCCAAGGGGGCCACGCAGTGGGACTGAACCCTGAACCATGTGGTTGGTAAACAAGCTACTTACCACACAGTCACTCTTGCGCCTATATAAATTTATATATAAATTTATATAATTTTATATATATATAACAATTTGAAAATCCTACACGATTAGGTGAAAAGCGCTTTATTTAATTTATAAAACATGTGACATTAATAAAAATCTGTAAATGTACAAACATCCAGATTTATGAGTATCTTAATTAATTT
>NC_069009.1:1681917-1682797 GCF_001194135.2 Octopus bimaculoides
GGCGAACCCTGCTGTACTCTTTCACCACAACTTTCTCTCACTCTTACTTCCTGTTTCTGTTGTGCCTGTAATTCAAAGGGTCAGCCTTGTCACACTCTGTGTCACGCTGAATATCCCCGAGAACTACGTTAAGGGTACACGTGTCTGTGGAGTGCTCAGCCACTTGCACGTTAATTTCACGAGCAGGCTGTTCCGTTGAACGGATCAACTGGAACCCTCGACGTCGTAAGCGACGGAGTCCCAACAACTTTTTGACAGTGTATTCTGAATGCTTGAGGGTTAAACTGAGAATCACGGTTTCGATTCACAGACCGGGCGTTGTGTGTGTTTATTGAGCGAAAAGATTTAAAGCTCCACGAGGCTCTGGCAAGGTGGGGGTGACCCCTGTTGTACTCTTTCACCCCCAACTTTCTCTCACTCTTGGTGGTGGTGGTGATGTTAATGATGTTGCTGCTGCTGCTGATGATAAGGTCCAAGGTAGTGGTGGTGGTAGTGGTGATGATGATGATGATGTTGATGATGATATTGATGATGCATGTGATGATGATGCATATAATGTTGATGATGATGATGACGATGACGTTGCTTATGATGACAATGTTGATGGGTGTGGTGGTGGTGGTGGTGGTGATAACTGATGACAGACGTGGTAATGATGATGATGGTGGTGGTGGTGGTTACGATGGTAGTGATGATGATGATGATGATACTGATGATGATGATGATGATGATGATGCTGCTGATGATGATACTGATGATGAGGTCTCTGTGCATACTGATAGCTAACCCCCACCACCACCACCACCACCACCCCACCGAAACAGACCAAAGCTGTTGGCATTCCGATCATTTCCCCCCCGCCCCACGCCCACCACATCGC
>NC_069009.1:1683153-1684751 GCF_001194135.2 Octopus bimaculoides
AAGTAACTGTTCAGTTCCCTTTCTCATCTAACCCCCCAATTGAAATTTATCTTTCCACACAAAGCTGACATTTCCATCTCTCCCCCCTCCCTACTCCACACACACACACTCTCTCCTCTTCTCTTTCTCTCTCTCTCCCTTTCTCTCTCTCTCTCTCTCTCTCTCTCTTTCAAGGTCCTACCCTCCTGTAATGTTATGCTATCTCAGGCTATTTCAAGCCCACTGCTTCTCATTTCTCATCATGGAAATTTGATTTAGTCCGTTATTTGTCTGAAAATTTTGCCTTTTGTACTGCGCTATACCACTCAAAATTATATATATACCCTTGAGCCAACCAAAGCCTTGTGAGTGGGAATTGGTAGATGGAAACTGAAAGAAGCTCATTGTATATATACAGGGTGAGCCAAAAGTAGCTATACACTTTGAAATTCTTTCATTTTATTATTTTTACACTCATTTATTACAATTACATTTATGAAACACAGTTTAATCTCGTAAATGGTCGAAATGCCCTCCTTCAACATGGGAACATTCTTCCAGCCTCCCAGAACACCGTAACACACAGCACGTTATTCACGGTACCTGTAAAAATCGAATAAGTTAATTTTAAAAGTGTTTACCTACTTTTGGCCCACCCTGTATATATGTATGTATGCATGTATGTATGTATGTATGTATGCATGTAGGTGTGTGTGTGTGTGTATGTTGGTGCTTTTGTGTCAGTGTTTGTACCCGCACCATTGCTTGACAACCGATGTTCGTGTGTTTACGTCCCCGTAACTTAGCGGTTCGGCAAAGGAGTCTGATAGAGTCAGTACTGGGCTTACAAATACAGATGCATGTGTGTGTGTGTGTGTGTGTGTGAGAGTGTGTGCATGCATGTGTGTGAGTGCGCATGTGTGTGTGTTCGTGTATGTGTGTGAGGGTATGCATGCGTTTGTGTATGCGTGCATGCGTGTATGTGTGTGTGTATGCGTGCGTGTGTGTGTGTGTACATGTGTGTGCACGTGTTTATCAGGAAAATATGTGACTTATCTTTTAGAATTTTATCTAAAACCTTAAAGAAATGTAGACACATTAAGCGACACACCAATAACGAGATAATGTAATTAATTAATCACAAAAGAAATAATTCTCAACATACCAAGCCAAAAATGGCCACCTTTACTGCCACAGGCTGTCACCATGCACTGAATGAAATCCAACAAGTTCCACGGAAGAATGTGAGGTCTTTGATACAAGAAATTTTGGGGATTGGTCTTGGGCATTTGGTACCGAATTTTGGTGCCAATTTGCTCAGGATGTTACATAAATACACACATACACATACACTCATACACACTTACAGAGGCATACATGCACACACATACATGCACACACATACATGCATACAGATACATAGGAATGCATACGTTCATACATACATACATACATACAGACTGACAGACATATGGACACACACGCACACATACATACATGTATATGTATGTATGTGTATGCGAGCATGTATATGTATATATATGTATATGCATGTGTATGTATGTATGTATGTGTATATATATATATGTTTGTGTATATATGTATATATATATATATAT
>NC_069009.1:1685137-1686592 GCF_001194135.2 Octopus bimaculoides
ATATATATATATATATATATATATATATATACATATATATATATACATACATATATGCACACACACACAGAGATATATACACACACATACACACACACGTGTGTATGTGTGTGTATGGGTCTTCTCAATCGCAGCATATTTCCAAAGGTTTCGGTCTCTTATCATTGCCTCTGTGAGGCCCCACATGAACATTAATTTCATGAGAAGACTGTTCCTTTGACTGGATCATTAGGAACCCTTGTAACCAACAAAGTGCCAGTTTTTTAATATTCTGTAAGGGGTAAGGACTGAGCAACCAGCAACAATGTGGATAATGCTTTCCTGTTTGTTATTGCAGGGTGTATACTTCGTTTCTACCTCATTGTGTCTGACATTAATTGGATAGTTCTGGGTGAGGAGACTCTAATCTTGCACTACAAAGATATACCGTTCTGATTGATATTATCATATTTATTTTTATTAATCATTTCTTTAAGTAATTATCCAATGAAACGATTGCTTGGTTAATCATTTGACCAGCCTAACAATCAGTAGTCAGCTGGTTTGATGACAAAATTGCCGTCATTGTTTTGAAGGCATCATTCGCCATTCATGAATTCGTTTGTGACGGGACTGCATGTCATCAAAGTACTGAAACAAAATAATGTGTGTGCACATACGCACGCACACACACACACACAAATGTATATACATTTATACACATGAATTTACGCATGTACACACACACATATATACAAACGTATATATATTTCTATGTATATATATCTTTCTCTATTTTTATATCTGATCAATCTATCTATCTATATATATATATATATATATTACGGAGATGTACTTGCATAGCAAGTGACCCGATCTAAGATCGTGTGCTGGAACGAAAATAATTGCAGCGTGGAAGGTGTTTATAAGCCATTATATATATATATATATATGTATGTATATAAATAAGGATAAGATCAATATTTTAAATATCGATCTTATCAGGTGGCCAGCATGGGAATAAAAACCATTAAAGGTAACAATTATTTAAAATTATAATTTAGGGTATCTAAGAGACACCACCACGCTGAAAATAGCAGTCAAATCTTGACTCTAAACCGCAATAAAATGTTCATTCTATTGTGGTTTAGAGTCAAGATTTGGCTGCTATTTTCAGCATGGCAGTTTTTCATAGATACCCTAAATTATAATTTTATATTTATATATATATATATATATATATAAACACACACACGAACACACACATACTCAAAAACTGCCTGCTGACCCTCCACTAACCATTGTCCATAAGCACCCACTAACTATTCCTGCTACTAATTCCTTCCACTACGTCACACACACAAACACACATACACACTAACAGATAAACCACCAAACCATGCACACACACACACATACATACGCGCACACACGTTCTGTTATCACACACACACTCGCAGACTCTCGCGCACGCAC
>NC_069009.1:1689561-1691445 GCF_001194135.2 Octopus bimaculoides
ATATATATATATATATATATATATATATGTGTGTGTGTGTGACTGCAAAGACCCAGCAAATAAAGTGAGTTCATGGCTGTATCCTACACCAGTTTTGCATAACCAGCCCCAGCCCATTCAAAAGTACCTTGGATCGTAGGGCGATATGCTGTACTTGAGGTGACCTATTGAGTCAAGTACATCAACATCAAAATGAAAATCATATGGAAATTGTAGTTGTGATACACGTGCTGGTGGCACGTAAAAAGCACCATCCGAACGTAGCCGATGCCAGCGCTGCCTTGACTGGCCTCCGTGCCGGTGGTACATAAAAAGCACCAACCGATCATGGCCATTGCCAGCCTCGTCTGGCTCCTGTGCCAGTGGCACGTAAAAAGTACCCACTACACTAACGGAGTGGTTGGCGTTAGGAAGGGCATCCAGCTGTAGAAACACTGTCAGATCAAACTGGAGCCTGGTGCAGCCTCCTGGCTTCCCAGACCCCAGTCGAACCATCCAACCCATGTTGGCATGGAAAACGGACGTTAAACGATGATGATGACATATATATATATATATATATATATATATATAGAGAGAGAGAGAGAGAGAGAGAGGTGTGATTAGATGTGCGGCAGTGAAACCATTTAAGTTTTGGCTGTAATGTTAATCAGCTTAAACCGCTGTGCATATCCAAGGGTGAGCAATAACATTATCTAAAGAGCACAGCAATAAGAGAGAAAAGAAATACAAACACGAGCAGGATTGGATATTTCTTTATTTCATGTTACATACGTTTCGGTATTCGGTACTGCATGACGTTACACAGTAGATGCAACAAGTAGATGGAGGTTAGAAGTGACGGCTATGAATGATGCGTGATCCAAGGGCGATGGGAAGGTGGAGGAAAATAGGAATTAGTTATGAGGACGGAGGTGGGGGGGATTGGTTAAAAACACACGAAGCGGGATCAGCGAAGAGCAACGGTATAATAACAACATCAACACCACTGTTATCACAGCCAGGTAGACAGACAGACAGATACATAGGTATACAAGTAAATACGACGGCAACTGACATGTCTCTGTCTCTACTAATATATGCGTGCGTGTGTGTGAAAGCTTGCGTACGTGAGTGTGTGAGTGTCTGTCTGTATATGTCAATGCGCAAATAGCCCAATCGTACACAGAAATATGAGTACGTATGTAAATATATGTGTTATTTCTTTACTACCCACAAGGGGCTACACACAGAGGGGACAAACAAGGACAGACAAACGGATTAAGTCGATTACATCGACCCCAGTGCGTAACTGATACTTATTTAATCGACCCCGAAAGGATGAAAGGCAAAGTGTGTGTGTGCATGGGCACGAGTGCGTGCGCAAATAACCCAATCATTCACGCATTTATATGTAAATATGGCTAATATGCGTGCGTAAGTAAACAACTGCTAGCTCGTACACACACACAAACACACACATATATATTCTTTATTTCGTCTGCCGCTACGTTCTGAGTTCAAATTCCGCCGAGGTCGACTTTGCCTTTCATCCTTTCGGGGTCGATTAAATAAGTACCAGTTACGCACCGGGGTCGATATAATCGACTTAATCCGTTTGTCTGTCTTTGTTTGTCCCCTCTGTGTGTAGCCCCTTGTGGGTAGTAAAGAAATAACACATATATATTCTTATTAATATTTAGAAGCAACAGATTCACTGAAGACCCGAGAATTTCGTGCTTTACCACTTATACACACACACACACATACATACATTCATACACATACACACAGAATATCTATGTACACATACACTTATCCACAAATACCTACACACACATTAATACGCCCACCACACACACACACACACACACACACACGCTCTCAAATCCTCCTCAAACTTCC
>NC_069009.1:1691581-1693173 GCF_001194135.2 Octopus bimaculoides
CATCAACTTTGACAGCTTCAAAGTCTGAAGGTAAGACCCCCGCCAATACCGTATACCTATAATTACTTCCACAACAACTTTATAATATGTAGTTATATATATATACTTAACATATATTAATTATACCTTTTTCTTTCTTTAATTAATAGTTGTTAATCACGAATTGTAGAATTAATAGACATGTCAAGTTCTGTTAATCCTCTTAGCAATAGCAGACACACATACATTCCTGTACTTCGTGGGGGTATATATATATATATATATATATATATATATATACACATAATTAAGGGATCAGCAAATATTTGCTTCACCACATACCGAAGTTCAGAAATAGCAGCTAAAAAAGCTGAGACTCCAACAGGTAGCATTACTTGTATATATATATTATAAAGTTAGTAAGTGGTAGATTTTCAGATTAACACCCGCACGATTTTCACTCGGGGGTTAGGGTTTTAGCGTGCGGGTGTTAATCTGAAAATTTACCTAGTAAGTTTTATATAATAGGCAAGTGTCATCTACTATATCTCCTGGAAACTAAAAAGAAACCTGTCATGTGTTTGTGTACACACACATATATACACACACATGCATGTATTTATGTAGACATGTGTATGTGGTTGTGTATACACTTGCGTATATGTATACGTATGTGTGTGTGTGTGTGTATTTTCAATCATTTGATTGCGGCCGTGCTTCGACCCCAAGACTTATTCTTTGTAAGTCTAGTATTTACTTTATCGGTCTCTTTTGCCGAAGCGATCGTGGGGTGGTTATCACAAACACACACACACAGTGTTTGTTCCCACCCCTCGACGGCCAGTGCTGGTTTGTTTATGTTCACGGTTTCACAAATTAAACCGGCAGAGGTAAAGAATATACACCCCGCCCGTTTTCGACTTAACCCTAAGCTCCAAAAACAGGTGGTGTACGGATTCTTTACCTTCGCCAATAAACCAATACAATAAATACTAGGTTTAAAAAAAAAAAAGGCTTGGAGTTAATTATTTCGACTAAAATTCAAGGCGTGCCCCAGTATGGTCGCTGTGAAATGCCTAAAATAAAAAATATATAGTAAACATTATATATAATGGTAAAATTTACCATATGCATTAATTATATACAAACTTTATATAAATCAAAACTTTAGGAACGTTTTCTATTTTACTTTTTCGCTTTTATATTAATTGTTTTTGTCTTCTGGACACACTTTGTTAATTAAAAGTTAATTATAAGAACTTTTAATTAAGCCAATTTTTGCTTTCGACCGTGAAAACAAAACAAAAAACAATTAGACATTTGCTAATTGTTCATGTAAATGGGTTACTGTTGTTAGTTCCTTATATCGCTAACTAGGTATATATATATATGTTTGTGTGTGTGTGTATATATGTGTATATATATATATGTGTGTATATATGTGTATATATATATATATGTGTGTGTATATATGTGTATATATATATATATGTGTGTGTATATATGTGTATATACATATGTGTGTGTATATATGTGTATATATATATATGTGTGTGTATATATGTGTATATATATGTGTGTGTGTATATATGTGTATATATATATGTGTGTGT
>NC_069009.1:1695918-1697078 GCF_001194135.2 Octopus bimaculoides
CACACAAAGGGGACAAACAAAGACAGACAAACAGATTATATCGATCCCAGTGCGTAACTGGTACTTAATTTATTGACCCCGAAAGGATGAAAGGCAAAGTCGACCTCGGCGGAATTTGAACTCAGAACGTAACGGCAGACGAAATAACGCTAAGCATTTCGCCCGGCGTGCTAACGTTTCTGCCAGCTCGCTGCCCTATAGCTTCTTTCAGTTTCCGTCTACCAAATCCACTCACAAGGTTTTGGCCGGCCCGAGGCTATAGTAGAAGACACTTGCCCAAGGTGCCACGCGGTGGGACTGAACCCGGAACCATGTGGTTGGTAAGCAAGCTACTTACCACACAGCCACTCCCGCGCCTATATGGGTATTCTTAAATGAAATTTTCTATAAATACCTTTCAGAGTGTGTAGATAACGATTATATCGGAATTTAATATGAAAAACTAAACTGGATTCATACACCTATATAATGATATATTAAAACTTTTTCCGAAATTTCAAGTTTCATTTTGTAGAATAATCAAAATTTATATCAATATTGTTGAACATAAATACATATTGATACCAATCCAATATGGTACGTAATAAAGGTAATTAAGGAAAATAATTTGGAAGAAAAACATGAACAGGAATATTTTTTACAAAAGACAAGCAAAAAGGGAAGGTGAAAAAATTAATTATGCGAGCCCTAGGTCTATCGCCAGGCATTGGTGCCGACGGAGCTGTACTTCAAAATATTTTGGGGAGGCACTAATTTGCATTGTAATCTGTATTTTGTAAATTTGAGGGTGTAGTGTCATCTAGTGCAGGGGTTTTCAAACTGTGGTCCGCGAACCACAGGGTGTCCGTGGACAGCAAATACTTTTTATGGGCAATTTGATTTTATATATGTTTTTTAATCGAAATCTTTTAATTGACAAACCTATTTGTTAAATACTGTTAAATAAATAAATGTAAAAATGTTATTTTAAGCAAATATTTATGTATAAATTTCATAAGCGTTTATAAGGGGGTCCCTAAGGTAAAGCTTGAAATATAAAGGGTCCGCAAGTCAAAAAGTTTGAAAACCCCTGATCTTTCATGTATCTCAAAGCATATGGATACGCATGTTCTTTGAGTAGGCCTATATGTTATAATTGGTCTTTATTAAAGAATAAAGAC
>NC_069009.1:1698431-1699320 GCF_001194135.2 Octopus bimaculoides
GAAATTACTTCTGGTGTATATTGCAAATATACTTCAATTTTCTAAGAGCTATTTCATTAAAAATATCTTTGCATGCGCACACGCACGCACGCACAGACAGACAGACGGACGGACGGACGGACGCGCACGCACGCACGCACACACTTTCTGTTGTTGAATGTCAACATATAGAACAGTCTCCACCTCCCTCTAAGAGAAACTGCTTTTTCTTTTGTTCTTCACCATCACCCAACAGCCTCTCTTCTCTCAATGTTTGTTTTAAGCTGTTCTTCAACCCTAGGTCAGTCGCTGGTGGAACACACGTAATCCAGATATCGTGTCTCTTTTATATTTTTTTTACTTATTCCAGTTGTTGGAGTACGACCATGCTGGGGGCACTGCCCTGAGTTTTAGTCGAACAAATTGACCCCAATACTTCATTTATTAAAGCTTATTTTATTGGTCCCTTTTGTCAAACCACTGTTATGGGGATGTAAATAAACCAATACACGTTGCCAAGTGGTGGCAGTGGTTGTCGCAAGCAAACACACACGTGTGGCTGTGTGGTAAGAAGCTCGTTTCCTAACCATATGACTCTGGGTTCAGGCCCACTGCAGAGCACTTTGGGCAAGTGTCTTCTACTACAGCCTCAGGTCAACCAAATCCTTGTGAGTGGATCATGGGTGCATTTTATGTGGCACCAGTACCCACCATCCTAGTCATACCAGACTAAAAAAAAATCTGGGGTCAATTTGTTCAACTCTCTGCCTGACTCTCCTCCCAGCAATTCTCTGCTTGACCCTCCCAGCAATTCTCTGCTTGACCCTCCCAGCAATTCCCTGCCCGACTCTCCCAACAATTCCCTGCCCGACTCTCCCAACAATTCCCTGCCCGACTCTCCCAACAATTC
>NC_069009.1:1699989-1700982 GCF_001194135.2 Octopus bimaculoides
CTCTCCCAACAATTCCCTGCCCGACTCTCCCAACAATTCCCTGCCCGACTCTCCCAACAATTCTCTACTTGACTCTCCCAACAATTCTCTGCCCGACTCCCAACAATTCTCTGCTTGACTCTCCCAACAATTCTTTGCCTGACTCTCTCAACACGATTCTTTGCCTGACTCTCTCAACACGATTCCTTGCCTGACTCTCCCAACAACAGTGGACAAAAATGACAGACAGACAAATGGATGGACACCAAATTAGTGTTCAGTTGTTGAATGAAACGATTCCATTTCCCATTTTTAGTTAATTTACCTTTTTTCCATTCACAGACTCCGCTTCCTACTGTGTTATTGTTAATGTTGACCCGAGGAGAGGAGTCCTCGATTCCGAGTTCATGTTCACAGCAAATGTCAGTTCAGACACCAACAGCGACCTTCTGCCCGATGATGTGTGCTGCAGCTACACATTCCAGGACAACCGGACGGAGGAGATCATATCGCTGTTTGGTTCCACCTCGGTAAACATTGTGAAAGAATATCCGCCGTCCAAAGAACATCCTGCCGGCACGTACTCCATGAATGTCACAGCGTATCTGTACAAGAAAAATGACACAAAATCCATCTTCCCTGTTGCTACGAATGTCACCCATTTCCACCTGACAGGTAGGTTTGAACTGGTCACACCGATTCAAAATTTCTGCATCTTATGGGAGGGTGGTGGGTTAGCAAATATACAATGGAATGCTGAAAAATTCCTGGCTTCACGAGTATTGTGAAAGGCCTGATTGGAGACCCAACCATTCAAATTTTTACAGGGCTTAGAATAGCTAAAGGACCACTGTGGGAAGTGTGGATCTGTGAGGGGGGGGCGGTATGTTGAATGAAATCATTGATCCTCTTGTATTTTCTTTTACCCAAAGCCAGGAACTTTTCACGACCGCTTCATATTTGTATATATGAGGAGGTACTGTGGAGGTGCAATGGCCCAGTGGTTAGGGCAGC
>NC_069009.1:1701259-1702378 GCF_001194135.2 Octopus bimaculoides
GATTCCCAGACCGAGCGTTGTAAGTGTTTATTGAGCGAAAACACCTAAAGCTCCACGAGGCTCTGGTAGAGGATGGTGGTGGCGAACTCTGCTGTACTCTTCCACCACAACTTTCTCTCACTCTTTCTTCCTGTTTCTGTTGTGCATGTAATTCAAAAGGCCAGCCTTGTCACACTGTGTCACGCTGAATATCCCCGAGAACTACGTTACGGGTACACGTGTCTGTGGAGTGCTCAGCCACTTGCACGTTAATTTCACGAGCAGGCTGTTCCATTAATCCGATCAACCGGAACTCACAACATCCAGTCTGGGAATTGAAACCGCGATCCTACGACCAATCCTACGACCTATGCCTTAACCACTGGGCCATTGCACCTCCACTATATCCTTTATATATGCAGATTCTATATATGTACATATATGGATTAATTTTCTACCATTTTATTTTTTTGCCCAGAGAACTTCAACGGCTACCTTACTGTAAAACAAAACCTGGTCTACCAAACCAACTGGTCTGCATTTGTCGTTCACAAGCCCATCTACATCTACTTCTTCCTGACTGACCATATATTCGGTACCTTCACATACCATTGGCAGATCAATGGGACCATTGGCAAACACACTGATATACCGTTGCTGGTCTTTACAGCCAGCAACATTGGATTGAGTCGTTTCTCCCTCCATGTAAAGGAGGTACACACAGGCAATGAAGGTCATTTCGACAGAGTGGTCCTTTTTCAAGGTTGGTTTTTATGCACGTTTCTTATTTTATGTATGCTCATACATACATGCTACTCAAGTATGCATATTTTTGTGAAAGCGCCCTTGTGCTTGGGCCCTTGTTCTTGGACCCTTGTGTTTGCGCCCCTGTGCTTGCTCCCCTGTGCCCGCGCCCTCGTGCCCGCGCCCTTGTGCCAGCGCCTGCGCCCTTCTGCTTGCTCCCTTCTGCTTGCTCCCTAGTGCCCGCACCCTTCTGCTTGCTCCCTTGTGCCCGTGCCCTAGTGCTCGCGCCCTTCTGCTTGCTCCCTTGTGTCCGTGCCCTAGTGCCCATGCCCTTCTGCTGGCTCCCTTCTGCCAGCGCCCTCGTGCCCGCACCCTTGTGCCAGCACCCGTGCCCTT
>NC_069009.1:1702690-1704461 GCF_001194135.2 Octopus bimaculoides
TTGCTCCCTTCTGTTTGCTCCCTTCTGTTTGCTCCCTTCTGTTTGCTCCCTTCTGTTTGCTCCCTTCTGTTTGCTCCCTTCTGTTTGCTCCCTTCTGTTTGCTCCCTTCTGCTTGCTCCCTTGTGCCTGCGCCCTTGTGCCCGCGCCCTTGCTTGTGCTCTTGCTCGTGTGCTCTCTTACTCATGTTCTCGCTTGCTCTTTCACATTCACACACTTTGAGGTCAAATTCTGCTGAGGTCAACTTTGCCTCTCATTCTTTCAGAGTCGATAAAAATAAGAACCAGTTGTGCACTGGGGTTGATGTAATCGGCTGTACCCCTCCCACCAAATTTTAAGCCTTGGGCCAATAGCAGAAAAGGTTATTATTATTATTATTACTAGCAAATCTACCCATCTGTGACGAAGGCATAAAATGAGGAAAATCCTAACTGCAGTATGTATTGAGAAGTGTATAAATGGACTTGATAGATTACTGGGCGATGTCTTAGAGAAATCACATCATTGTTGGTGATACAGCATTCTGACATGTGATGACGATTTACCCCCAAACTGAAACAGTCTCCCAACCACTGTTACAAATGGTTATGTGGACCATTCCTAATGGAGGCCAGAGCTTCCTTCGACCACTACATAAAAAGTATTAAAAAATGTTATTTAGATAAACTTTTGTTTTACTTGTTTACAGTATTTTATGCATGTTTATACTCTTATACATTCAAAGTTCACAAATTTCCTTATTTAAATTATATATCCTATTCCTTTCAATGTGGAGGCGTGTGGCTTAGTGGTTAGGGTGTCAGCACCATCATCGTAAGATTGTGGTTTCGATTCTTGGACTAATCCCTCCTGTTGACCCCTCATCCATAAGTTCTCTATACTGTAGTGTCCCCTCATCCATAATCTTATTCTATATTTCCACCACCCCTTCATATGTCCCCTAATCCATAAGTTCTCTATATTGTAGTGTCCCCCCTCATCCATAATCTTATTCTATATTTCCACTACTCCTTCATATGTCCCCTAATCCATAAGTTCTCTATACTGTAGTGTCCCCTCATCCATAATCTTATTCTATATTTCCACCACCCCTTCATATGTCCCCTATTCCATAAGTTCTCTATATTGTAGTGTCCCCCTCATCCATAATCTTATTCTATATTTCCACTACTCCTTCATATCATGTCCCCTAATCCATAAGTTCTCTATACTGTAGTGTCCCCCTCATCCATAGTCTTATTCTATATTTCCACTACTCCTTCATATCATGTCTCCTAATCCATAAGTTCTCTATACTGTAATATCATGTCCCCCTAATCTATAATCTCTATTTTCTCCCCTACAGCTCCTATTGACTCGGCTTCTATATCTGGTGACCAGAGAACCTTTAACGAGGAACCCACTACACTAACACTACACTTTCAAGGAAGGTATGATCTTGTTTCTATAACACCGGGTTGTCTCTTACAGGACAGTACTATGACACAGGGTAAACAGCAAGGTGCAGCCAACCAAAATTGTTTTCCCACGAGAGTTCTGGACCCCAGAAATGAACTCATTAGCAACCTTCTCCCTTTACTGTTACTCTTTTACTCTTTCACTTGTTTCAGTCATTTCACTGTGGCCATACTGGAGCACCGCCTTTAGTCAAGCAAATCGACCCCAGGACTTATTCTTTGGAAGCCTAGTACTTACTCGATCGGTGACTTTTGCCGAACCACTAAGTTACGGGGACGTAAACACACCAGCATCGGTTGTCAAGCGATGTTGGGGG
>NC_069009.1:1704628-1705128 GCF_001194135.2 Octopus bimaculoides
ATATATATATATATATATATATATATATATACGATGAGCTTCTTTCAGTTTCTGTCTACCAAATCCACTCACAAGGCTTTGGTCTGCCCGAGGCTATAGGAGAAGACACTTGCCCAAGGTGCCATGCAGAGGAAGCCATGGTTGAAACAAAAACAAGCATTATTAAGAGAAAAGAAGCATGGTCATTCCTTACCCAAGTGACTGTATCCCATCACTTATGTGCTCATAAATTAGTTTGATAGTTGAGCTCTGATTGGCTGTATGCAAATGAGTTCATAACTGGGGTCCAGAACTCTCGTGGAGAAAAAAATTTTACATGTGGCTCACAGCTGTGTCTTCCTTGTGATATCATGTTTCTATGGAGCTGATAATACAGCACACTGCTACACACTGTTGTCTGTTGTTGCCTGTCTGTCGTTGCCTGTTTGTCGTTGCCTGTTTGTCATTGCCTGTCTGTCGTTGCCTGTCTGTCTGTCGTTGCCTGTCTGTCTGTCGTTGCC
>NC_069009.1:1706043-1706957 GCF_001194135.2 Octopus bimaculoides
GTTGCCCTGCCCGTCGTTGCCCTGCCCGTCGTTGCCCTGCCCGTCATTGCCTGATTATTGCTGCTACCCACTCCTCTCGGTCACTCACTTCCATTCTCTGTTTCACAGTGGTCCTGTCCGGTTCTGCTGGACACTGCTTCCCTCAGACAAAGGATCTGTGTGTATTGAAGACATCCTGACAAACGGCTCCCTCTCAGGGTCTTATTCCATCCTTGTGCAACCGAACAGCACTGGGACTTTCTCATTACAAGGCAACGTCAGTAATTACATCAGCTGGAGGAATGTGAAATATTCCTTTGAAGTAATACCAAAAGGTAAGACAGTTGCTGTTATTTAACCCCGAGTCTTGGTCCTCCAGACCTATACACCATCGAGTGTACAGTGGCTATAGTTGTTAGTACTGATCCAGTAGACATATGATCAGAGATGCTCCAACTGTGACCATCCCATTATGGATGCTTAATATTATACACTACAATAAATATAATACACATACACACACACACGTGTGTATGCACACATATACACAAGTGTGTGTGTGCTCATATATATATGTATGTATACATACACAAATGTGTGTGTGTGTGTGTACACATACATGACTGTCTGTATATGTACAAACATATATACATGAAAATTGTGCTTGTGTACATGCACACATACATGCAGGTGCACATATAATGTATGCATATGTATTCTCACACACACACACACACATATATATAAAACAAATAATGAGTATATGCATATATACGTACAGGCATGTGCACACCTACGTCTACCTGTATATATAGGTGCATATCTGGGTACAGGACATTGCAAACAAAACGTAGACAAGAAAATAATAATAACCAGAGTACAGAACACACAAAGGCCACATAGAGAACATTTTCCTTCATCAGCTACCCCCATTC
>NC_069009.1:1710403-1711610 GCF_001194135.2 Octopus bimaculoides
TAGATTTCATTATTCTCTTTAACCCGGGCAAAGCCGGGTATTTCTGCTAGTATATATATATACGTGTATATATATATATATATATATGAGTGGCTGTGTTGTAAGTAGCTTGCTTACCAGCCACATGGTTCCGGGTTCAGTCCCATTGCGTGGCATCTTGGGCAAGTGTCTTCTACTATAGCCTCAGGCCGACCAAAGCCTTGCGAGTGGATTTGGTAGACGGAAACTGAAAGAAGCCCGTCGTATATATGTATATATATATATATGTGTGTGTGTGTATCTATGTTTGTCCCTCTAGCATTGCTTGACAACCGATGCTGGTGTGTTTATGTCCCTGCCACTTAGCAGTTCGGCAAAAAGAGACCGATAGAATAAGTATATATATATATATATAACAATATAGACAGCTATTTGCAATGTGTTACCAAAAAGAAAACTATAATTGTTACTAAATGTGACTAAGGGTGTTAGAACACCTACGTTGCTAGAAATAAGAGCTAAAATCCTCGAATGCTGTAGTTAAAGCACAATTCTATACATATATGCTGAGAAGGGCTGTAATTGCCCCAAAACACTGGTCAAGAATAGATATATATATATATATATATATATATATAGTCTGTATATAATATGTACATGCACATGAACACATTCTCAATCACTCTAAATGTGACACACTTATGGGATTAATCACCTAGTTAATTATCATAACATGCCTCGGGCATTTAGTTAATACTCATAACGAACTTGAAGATTACAAATTAGCTGAGGAACAGACACTTGATAAGGGATGGAGTTTGATCTGTTCAAAATTTAGTGTAGATATACAGCAAATATATAAACACACACACACACATGTATGTATATATACACACACAGATATTCACATATATACAATATATATAGGCGCAGGAGTGGCTGTGTGGTAAGTTGGGCAAGTGTCTTCTGTTGCCTCGGGCTAACCAAAACCTTGTGGAATTTTGGTAGACAGAAACTGAAAGGCGGCGAGCTGGCAGAAATGTTAGCACGCCTTGCGAAATGCTTAGCGGTATTTTGTCTGCTGCTACGTTCTGAGTTCAAATTCAGCCGAGGTCAACTTTGTCTTTCATCCTTTCGGGGTCGATAAATTAAGTACCAGTTACGCACTGGGGTCGATTGTAATCGACTTAATCCCTTTGTCTGTCCTTGTTTGTCCCCTCTATGTTTA
>NC_069009.1:1712327-1714693 GCF_001194135.2 Octopus bimaculoides
CTTATTTTGGAATTGTATCAATAATACCATACTTAATTCTGGTGCCTAAACTTAAGCACCATATTCACCTTGAATCTATATTTTTATTTATGTATTTATTTATATGTATTTATTTATATATATATATATATATATATATATATATATATTCATGTGTACATGTGAATGTATGGTCTATATAGATACACATGTGTCCGTGGAGGTATATATGATTTTGAGTGTATAAATGCAAATGTATATAGTGTGTGAATATATGTATGAAATATTCAATTGTATATGGTGTGTGTGTGTGTATATATATATATATGATGCTGATGAGTATGCCTATGTGTATAAACAGAATATATTTTATATACCTACAAGTATTGTACATAAAAGATTACTGTTAATAAATATGTTGGTACATCTCATTTTCTATTTTCTTTTGCTTCCATGGAGTTCACAAACTTTTCATGATGACAAGGCACCCCCCCCCCCACCTCACTTCTGAATTCCATTTTCTAATCAAGTTCTTGCTAAGGGTTGGTTCTGAAGTCCATCATGAACCCTGGGACTTACAAGATCAGAGCTCAACCCAGTTTCTGTGACATAAGTGAATGGGATTTCAACACATTCCCCTGGATAAAATGCTAGTCCCTTGCTGGGTTAACACTCCACAATCTCATTTGTAGCTGAATAGACTAGAGCAGTGGTTACCAACCTGGGGTCTGCAAAGGTAGTACTCGGGATCTGTTAATTAAATTCAAGATTTCATATTTATATATATATATATATACATACGTATAGATTGTATATATATATGTGTGTGTGTATATATATATATATATGTGTGTGTGTGTGTGTGTGTGTGTGTGTCCTTACATTTTCGAAGAAGGGAATCTAGCACCCCCACTCAGCTCAAAACAATATCTGTGTATCGCGATTTCCAGGTTATTTCCCTTCATCAGCACAGAATAATTGTTCGACTAGAGGTGGTGCTGCCAAAATCCCATTCGAAATATATAGTTTTCAAAGTGACAACTAATCACTGATTTATAAATTAGAAAATTACTATTTTTAAATTTCACAATATGAGATATTCAGCAACGGTACTTTGGAGTAAAGATTATTTGCCAACATAACATGGCAGTCCTGGTTTAGGACGAATGTTGCTGTAATTTAGCCCCAGGAGACATCATCTCCAGCTGGCTATATGACATGATCTGTGTCTTTATATTTTCAAACATGAGTGGGTGTTAGATTCCTTTGTTCGAAAATGTAAGGACACAGATTGTGTCATATAGCCAGTTGGAGACGATGTCTCCTGGGGCTAAATTACAGCAACATTCGTCCTAGACTGGGACTGCCAAGTTATGTTGGCAAACAATATTTACTACAAAGTACTGTTGCTGAATATCCCACGTTGAGAGATTTTAAAATAGTAATTTTCTAACAATAATGGAAATGGAATTTTCCTTGTCTATTATTGTAATATCTGACTTATTTCTTTACTACCCACAAGGGGCTAAACATAGAGGGGACAAACAACGACAGACAAAGGGATTAAGTCTATTATATCGACCCCAGTGTGTAACTGGTACTTAATTTATCGACCCCGGAAGGATGAAAAGGAAAGTCGACCTCGGCGGAATTTGAACTCAGAACGTAACGGTAGACGAAATAACGCTAAGCATTTCGTCCGGCGTGCTAACGTTTCTGCCGGCTCGCCGCCTTATTGTAATATCTGACTTGTCATGTTCTGTGTTCTGATCCGTTGAAACTGGAAAATCCCACATCTTGTGAGTTTCCACTGACATTGCAAATCGAGTGGAGCTACTAGTTTCCTTTCTCTCAAGTCTTTGCATTTCCTGATTATTCGTTATAATTTAGACTGAAAGATCTTAGCAGTGGACTGGTATCCCAATGAGGCAAAGTGTCCTAACACTATTCCCGTTTGTTTTACAATAACAAGATTGAGTTGACCCAAGTGGTAATAGAGGAAGCTGTGATGGTGGTGGTAGTGGTGGTGGTTGTGGTCAGCGGAAATGATGACTTGGCAAATAAAAAAATTAAACAAACAAACAAACAAATAAATAGCTAAAGGATTGGTGACTTCTTAGGAAATGTTACCACAAATATTGGGCTTTATACAGTGAATAAATAAGGAAAACAAATACTATATGGATGTGTGTGTGTGTATGTATGTATCTATCCATTTATTTATCTACTCATCTTTCTATCCATCTATCTATCTACTTATCTATCTGTCTATCTATCAATATATCTATCTATCCATTTATCTATTTACCTCTTTATCTGTCTATCTATCTATCTTGATATTAATTAATATCCAAATTTTTACCCTACTGTTTAATTTTATATATATA
>NC_069009.1:1715100-1716127 GCF_001194135.2 Octopus bimaculoides
CTTTAATTCCTACATATATTTCAAAATATATGTGCACTCTACTCCAAAGAAGTAAGAGCTGCTGGAATTGCACATATATTCCTTTATATAGAAGCAAACGGGTGTGATATCCTGGTTTTTTGTGTGATTTTTGCTACCCGTGGTAACTATTAACATATTTACATTGTCTAAAGTTTTTTTAAACTGAGATAATATCAATATATACATAAACTAATATATATATATATAGAGAATTTACCAAAAACATATCATTGACACAGGTTCCTCTCACATGTCATGTCACTAATATGTGTTACTGGCACGTGTGCCTCAAACATGTCACTGGCACAAGTGTCTTTTACATGTCACCACCACAGGTGCCTTTAACATATCACTGTTGTTTACTTTGTAAAAGAGTAAGGGGAGAGGGTTGCTAGCACATCACCCCCTAACCACATTTTTCCCACCCACATCTTTACCATATGGGACCCCTAACAAAATCCGATAATAGGTATAGATGCAAATCTATCTAATTACTTGTCTCCTTCTAAAATCGGGCATAATTCGGCGATCGGTCGACTTACAACACCGTTTTTCGTCTTGAGTTTACTTGGTAGAGTGTGTTTGTTAACTTGACAACAAGGTCAAGATGAGCGCTGAATGGCTGTATGCAAATGAGTTCATTACTGGGGTCCGGAACTCTCGTGGGGAAAAATTTCGCATCCGACCCAAGTATGCATGATCAACAATGTTGTTGACACTCCGTTGCTTACGACGTCGAGGGTTCCAGTTGATCCGATCAACTGCTCGTGAAATTAACGTGCAAGTGGCTGAGCACTCCAGACTCGTGTACCCTTAACGTAGTTCTCGGGGATATTTAGCGTGACACAGAGTGTGACAAGGCTGACCCTTTGAAATACAGGCACAACAGAAACAGGAAGTAAGAGTGAGAGAAAGTTGTGGTGAAAGAGTTCAGCAAGGTTCACCACCATCCCCTGCCGGAGCCTCGTGGATCTTTAGGTGTTTTCGCTCAATAAACACTCACAAC
>NC_069009.1:1716574-1719419 GCF_001194135.2 Octopus bimaculoides
GACGCTAAGCATTTTATCCACTGCGCTACCGATTCTGCCTTGTCTCACGCACACACACACACACAATGGTTTGAAATTCTGGCACCAGGTTAGCAGTTTTGGAGGGGAAGGGTAAATCCTAAGGATATCGATCGCTAGGACTTGGCTGGTACTAATTTTTATCGGGACCAGAAAGGGCTGAAAGGCGAAGTCAACGTCGGTGGAGTTTGAACTCAGAACGTAGACAGACGAAATGTCGCTAAACAAATTTGTCCGGCGTGTTTAATGATTCTGCCAGCTCACCGCCTTACACACACACACACACACACACATACACATACAATACGCCTGTAGTCGATATACACACAACTGCAACCAGCAAAACACTGAGATCAGCTGCTAACACAGACATACTGGTATAGGCATTAATACACACAAACACATACACACACACATGACAACATTCACACACATCGCACACACACACACGACAACGTGCGCTGCACACAAACATATACACACACACAGATGACAACGTGCACTGCACACAAACTCACATACACATACACACACACACACACATTGCACACAAACACACACACACACACACATACATGACAACGTGCGCTGCACACAAATGAAAATCAACCAATGAAAACAAAGTATTTTGCCGTAACGGACGACCAGGTGACCGTTAGTTATTTCCGGTAGGAAGCGTTCTGCCGTGACCGGGGTAACGAGACCTGACAGACTTGCAGAAGGAAAACATACACCCCTCTTATATATATATATATATAAATATATCACATATATATATATATATATGTGTATACACATATAAATACATACATGTTGGTCTAGATTAGAGCTGAGACTTCACTCGGTAAGTAGAGCCTTATATATATAAATATTTATGTATATATACACTCACCAACACGTGTGAATGTATATATAATATGTGTGTATGTTTCATGTCGTCCTATAACTTCTGTCCCATAATTTCTGTCCCATTTTACCTTTTTTAACATTGAATAAGATTTAATAGTATTTTAGAATGTCTAATGGAATTTTAAATTATTATTATGCATTTGTGTATGTTTAAACTAATTAAATATTATTTTTACAGAATAATAGAATTAAAATTTCTTTGATTAAAACCATTCCTAGCATGGAAGTATCCAAAGATCATTTGAGACACATCATGCTTTATGAGGACAACCAAACGAAACTCTGCTGCCGAAGCGACTCGAAATATACTCTCAGTTTATGGGAAAGAATGCTTGAATGAAGGAACTTGCTGAAGATGGTTTGCAAAATTCAGAAGTGGAGATTTCAGCCTTGAAGATGAAGATCGAACAGGACGTCCAGTTGAGTTTGATGGTAAGCTCCTTGAGGCATTACTTGCTTGAAAAAAATCCTGCATTATCAGTTGAAGAATTGGCAATAAATCTTAGTTCAAACCATACAACTGTTCATCGTCATCTTCAACAACTTGGAAAGGTTCCTAAACTTGGAAAATGGGTGCCTCAGGAATTGTCCGAAAGCAACTGCAAATCCCGAGTTGAGATTTTCTCTTCTCTCCATTCTTGGGAACTCATTTCACCCTTTTTGGATAGACTTGTGACTGGTGACGAAAAATGGATCTTCTATGGAAATGGTAAACATCGTAAACAGTAGCTTGGTAAAAGGGAAAAAGCTCAACCACAACCAAGAAGGGAACTTCATGGGAAAAAGGTTCTTCTCTCTATCTGGTGGATGGCCCATCCATCCCCATTACTCCGCAAAGGAGTAATTCACTTTGAATTGTTACCATTTAATGCAACAATCAATGCTCAAGTCTACTGTCAGCAATTCGAGTATTTGAACCAAGCTTTGAAGAAAAAAATACCTGCTTTAGTGAATCGAAAAGGAGTGGTGTTTCATCAGGACAATGCGTGACCCCACACTGCAAAGATCACATCACAGCAGATCAAAGAGCTTGGTTGGGAAAAAATTCCTCATCCACCTTATTCTTCCAACCTTGCTCCTTCAGACTACCATTTGTTTTGTAGTTTACAGAATCATTTCGGGGGACAAAACTTTCGCAAGTCAGGAGGAGGTCGAAACTGACATTTCAGAGTTCTTCTCTTTGAAACCAAAAGAGTTTTACATTGATGAGATTAAAAAGCTTGTAAATAGTTGGAAGGAAGTCTTGGATAATCAGGGAAAGTACATTGATGATTAAATTTCAATTAAATATAACATTTGATCACTTGATTTCTTTATTCAAAATTCGGACAGAACTTATGGGATGACACACACACATAAATATAATGTGTGTGTATATATATATATATATATATATATATATATGCATGACTATCTGAAAAATTACGTATTTATGTATGTATATATATGTATGTATACGTCTTTATGTATCTATATATATGTGTGTGCGTGCATAACTCGACGTGGGTGTATATATAGTATATATGCGTGTGTGCATATATATATATACACACATAACATGTAAACTTTACGTATGTATGTGCATAACTACATGAGTGTGTGTGTGTGTGTGTGTGTGTGTGTGTGTGTATATATATATATAGATAGATGTTCATGATTTAATGTGTGTGTAAACTTATCTGTGTGTGTGTATATATATATAAATATATATATATGTGTGTATCTATATGTTTAACTACGTGTGTGTGTGTGTGTGTGTGTGTATACACATATGCTTGACTACATGTGTGTAGTCTGGTGTGTATAAAATGCATATAGAACTTTATACAAGCATTCCAATATCAAAAGACAGTCCTTTATGTATGTGTGTATTCGTGAAACTTGCGTGTGTATAATATACGAAGTTACGTTAGTGTTT
>NC_069009.1:1719804-1720505 GCF_001194135.2 Octopus bimaculoides
TATATATATGCATATGTACATGTGTGTGTGTCTCTGTACGTGTATGTATGTAAATTTGTGTGTGTATGTATATGTATGTACGTATATGTATATATATATATATATATATACATATATATATGTACGTACGTATATGTGTATATATATGTATACATATTTGTACGTACAATATATATATATATGTACGTATGTGTATGCATAATATATGTATGTACGTGTGTGTGTGTGTGTGTATATATATATATGTGTGTGTAGTGCAAGTCAGGGGCGTTGGTTTGGCGGGCAATATGCCAGTGTTGGCGGTGTTTGTTCCGCATTGTCTGTTGCATTTTGAGTTCAAATCCCGCCTCTTTGTCACCGCAAGAACCAGAGGTCTCTCCTCCTCCCGCCCCGTACTCCCTGTGAGAAGTTTAGGAAGCCCTTAGTCCTTAAGCAAGTATTTCATCGGAAGCCTTTCAGTGATCGTACAACAGCTGGCAAGAGCTCTCTCTCTCTCTCTACTTTGTGTATATGTACCATATTTACTTGTATGTAAGTCGCTCGACAGTTTCTTTTTTATTTTTCAATTAAATCAAGTATAAAATTGTACTTTTTTACGAGTAAATACGGTGTGTGTATATATATTATCGTTTTGACATCCACTTTTTGATGCTTGCCTGAGTCAGGTGGAAATCGTTTTGGCAGATTTGTGTGTGTGTGTG
>NC_069009.1:1720907-1723260 GCF_001194135.2 Octopus bimaculoides
ATATATATATATATACATATATATATGTGTGTCTGTGTATGTATATGTGTGTATGAGTGTGTATATATATTATCGTTTTGACATCCACTTTTTGATGCTTGCCTGAGTCAGGTGGAAATCGTTTTGGCAGATTTGTGTGTGTGTGTGTGTGTGAGGATGGATTCCCTTCTTGCTGCTAACCCTCGTCTGTCGAAAAACAGGATAATATTTCCCCATGGCCAGACTGGAAATGGACGATACGTTTACAACTGCCACACGACGACAAAACAGGAATGCACACAGACACACACATATACATACACACACACATGCAGACATGTACATAAGTATGTGTATAATCATTTCTACTTTAGGCACAAGGCCTGAAATTAGGGCGGTGGGGGGGATAGTCGATTAGATCGACCCCACTACGCAACTGGTACTGAATTTATTGACCCTGAAAGGATGACAGGCAAAGTTGACCTCGGCGGAATTTGACCTTAGGACATAACGACAGACGAAATACCGCTAAGCATTTTGCCCGGCGTGCTAACGTTTCTGCCAGCTCACTGCACCTGTGTCTAACAAATCTATTCATGCTTTGGCCAGCCTGAGCCTGTTGTAGAAAACCCTTGGTCAATGAGTCATGCCAGTAGGACTGAACCTAAAATCACTTGATTGACAAGCAAACATCTTAACCACACCACACCTACATCCAGAGACTAGTTTTTGAGTCTTTGCTCGTCATCAGTCTGGATTAGCATGACCTGCTAGTCGAAGATGCCTGTCAAGTTCTTGTAAACATATAACAGATGAACAGACGTCTGTATTTCTAAACTCTGACCGTAATATTTCTCTGTTTCAGAAGCTGATCTGTTAGACAATGCATTCGATGTACGTGCTTGTCGGTTTCCTTCTTGTCCTCGATATATTTCTGTATAAACCAGCGCCCTCGCTCACCCCGAAATTGAAGTTGTGGTATGATAAGGGAGACTTTTACACCTACAAACACTTTCATATTTTCTACATAGGTGAGTCTCCCCCCAACTTTTTTTATCTTCTCTCTGTATCTTTCATCTTTACCTTTTACTTGTTTTAGTCTTTAGACTGCGGCCATACTGGGGCACTGCCCTGAATAACTCTCAGCCAAATCGATCCCTGCACTTATTCCTTTGTTTTGGAGACTGGTACTTATTCTATTGGTCTCTTTTAATGAACTGCTAAGTTTCAGGGATGGAAACACATCAACACCGGTTGTCAAGCAGATCAAGAATTTTATTTTGTATGGTGTTTACTAAGCCTCTACTAATCTCTGTTGTCCAGGTGTGGCTGTGTGGTTAGGAAGCTTACTTCACAAACACATGGGTTTTGGGTTCAATCCCATTGCACAGCACTTTAGGCAAGCATCTTCTACTATAAGACCCCATGTCAACCAATACCTTTTGGGTGAATTTGGTAGGTGGAAACTGTGTAGAAGCTTGCCACTTGTGTGTGTGTGTGGGGGGGGGCTTGTTCCCCCACCGTCTCCCATTGTTTGACAACTGGTTTTGGTTTGTTCCTGTTCCCCATAACACAGCAGTTCAGCAAAAGAGACCAACAAAATAAATGCCACACTTCAAAACAAAAATTAGTGCTAGGGTCAATTTGGAAGTGCCCCAGCATGGCCATAATTTAATGACTGAAAGAAGGAAAAGATACGAGATAAATTTGTGCCAATGGAGTCTGTTTTATTAAATAAACACACATACACACTCACACATGCACACATGCACTTGTTGTGCCCCTAGTGGTCAAAGCTAACTACAAGGGAGATAATCATATGTACATATATAAACTTGTCTGCCTGTGTCTCATTGCTCCACTCTGATTATTTCAGATGAACAGACGTCTGTAAATAATACCCAAATATTAGTGTGTTTACATGGATATCCCACCTCCAGCTATGACTGGGTCAAGGTTAGTGTTTTTGTTTATTTGTATTTAATGTTTTTATCATCGCCATCACCAAATATATCTTTAAGATAGCATGTTAGCACATCTCTCGACCATCATTGTCATCATCATCATCAGCATCATTATCATAAACATTATTTCTGCATCCACTTCCCCAGAACAAATAAGTACCGGGGTTGATTCATTCAACTAAAATTTCTTGAAGGTGGTGCCCCAGCATGGCCGCAGTTCAATGACTGAAGCAAGTACAAGATAAAAGCTATATATATATTTATATGCAATGAGTTTCCTTCAGTTTCAAATCAGATCAGATCAAATTTATTAACAGAAGAAGAGCACAATGTGCTTAAGCCATGTAAAGAAAAAAAAACAGTTATTGTTATATACAGTTATATATATATATATATATATATATATATAT
>NC_069009.1:1723382-1726303 GCF_001194135.2 Octopus bimaculoides
AGGAAGCTATAATTAAAGACAAAGACTGGGCCCTCACAACAAATCACAAAGGGACATAACAAAAATTGTAGCGGGCCTGTCCAACCCATGACAGCATGGGAAAACTGATGTATAGTGAAACTGTATACATCACAGTAAAAAGTGGTTGGAGACAGCCATTATAAATATACCAGTAACCGGTCGTCAAGAGAGGGTTGAGAGTCGACAGTTCTAGTCGGTGTCTTGTGGAGCTATCAGCAATAGTAAGATGGAAGAAGTTAGTGTATTACTATTTCGGTACAAAGAGATACAACGGCATCCGATGACTAGTAACTATTGTGGCTACTAGCGTAAAACAACAACTACAGTACAACGGCAGTCACACATCACACAAGTGGGAGGAACCCACTTTACAACAAAAACAAACACAGAAATGACAATAAACGAACGACTTAATTTTCCTGCGACCTGTCCCATCTTGCTAATAATCTGTGGAATATTTAAGTACAGTTCTCTTTTTCTTTTAAAAATTATTCTTTTAACTGTTTTTTTTCTGTTTTTTTTTGTCTTCTATGCATACTCCACCTTAAAGATTCATGATGATCTGGTCAAGATGTTTTCAAGGGTCATCTACATTGATTTCCTTGGACTTGGTTTCTCTGACAAACCAGTGAGTATTCAGATCCCTTTTTTGTTATTGTCGCTTCTTTTTTTTTTTTTTCCTTGTTACTATCATCATCATAGTCATCATCATCATTGTTATCATTGTCATCATCACTGTCATTGTTACACATCATCACTATCATCATCATCAGCAGTGTCATTTTTGTCATCATCGTCATTGTTTTGACTTCCTCATGTCTGTGCTTCCATGGACGAAGTGGAATTTGTTGAGACATTTTCTACAGTTGGGATGCTCTTCCTCTCCTGACTAAAACAAGTAAAAGAATAAAAGAATAATAAAATATAAGAGTCAATAGGTAAGAAAATATAATAGGAGAGTCACCCTCATCATTGAATGTCCGTTTTCCATGCTAGCATGGGTTGGACGATTTGACTGAGGACTGGTGAAACCGGATGGCTGCACCAGGCTCCAATCTGATCTGGCAGAGTTTCTACAGCTGGATGCCCTTCCTAATGCCAACCACTCCAAGAGTGTAGTGGTGGGTGCTTTTTACGTGCCACCGGCACAAGGTCCAGTCAGGCGGTACTGGCAACGGCCACACTTGAAATGGTGTACTTACGTGCCACAAGGTTTTGGTCAGCCCTCTATAGTTCAAGACATTTCCCAAGGTACCACACAGTGGGACTGAACCTGGAACCATGTGGTTGGGAAGCAAACTTCTTACCACACAGCCATGCCTGACTCTTATATCACTTCTATTGACTCTCCTTTATATTTTCTTACCTATTGACTCTTTTATATTACTATCTTCTGACTCTATTTCATGACTCTCCTAGTATATATCACTACCTATTGACTCTCCCATGTTACTTTATTACCATTTGACTCTCATATTTTATTATCAGTTGATTCTCATTTTATTACCTATTGACTCTCCGAGTATAATTGACTCTCTGAGTATATTTGACTCTCCTATTTTATGACTCTCCAAGTATATATTATTAATCTATTGACTTCCCATCTTTCTTGTCGTTATTGCTGTTCTTATTATTCACAGAGACACTACAAGTACACCATCGCGGAGCAAGCCGACATCATCGATGCGTTCTTAGAGTCCAATGGAATCGACAGTTACCACATACTGAGTCACGACTATGGTGACACAGTGGCACTGGAGCTACTGAGCAGGTGAGATGACGATGACGATGATGATAATGATGCTTATATTCATCTACAACACCAACACACAATATTACTGCTACTATTAATACTACTACTACTAACTTCTTCACCACCAAACCAAGAAAAAGGACATTGATAGTAGCAGTACCACCATCTATACCAATGGTTTCCAACCGTTTTTTGACCTGTTTTACTTAGATGGACCTTCTTAGCCAGTCGATGTTTTAAAAAATCCTGCTATATTTTTACAATTAAATATTAGGAATTGTATTTTAAAAAATTGTTAAGAATATTTTGCTGGAGTGGCTGTGTGGTAAGTAGCTTGCTTACCAACCACATGGTTCTGGGTTCAGTCCCACTGCGTGGCACCTTGGGCAAGTGTCTTCTACTATAGCCTCGGGCCACCCAAAGCCTTGTTAGTGGATTTGGTAGACAGAAACTGAAAGAAGCCCGTCGTATATATGTATGTGTGTTTGTGTGTCTGTGTTTGTCCGCCCAACTTCGCTTGACAACCGATGGTGGTGTGTTTACGTCCCCGTTACTTAGCAGTTCGGCAAAAAGAGGCCGATAGAATAAGTACTAGGCTTACAAAGAATGAGTCCTGGGGTCGATTTGCTCGACTAAAAGTCGGTGCTCCAGCATGGCCGCAGTCAAATGACTGAAACAAGTAAAACAGTGTTGTAGGAATACAACTAGTTTATTGCAGATAAATTTTAACATCAAAACCTTATATGGGCCCCTGTTGAGAACCTCTGCTCTACAAGGTGTGTGTGCGTTCGCATGCGTGGCAACAGCACTGTCTTAGATATGAGAGCAGTATTGCAATAGGGTCTAGGACAGCGTTTCTTGACCCTTTTTATGCCTATGGACCCCTTTGCTATTTCTATCACTCATTTCACTTCATGTTTTTTGTCTTTTATTCAGATTTAACAGCAACAAAGGAAAGAAGATTGAGTCTCTGGCCATGATGAATGGAGGTGGGTACAGCCTTGTTGTCTGTTGTTGTTGATGGTTGATAATGGTGCTCGCTAATACTTGATTATTATGTAAGGAGCATTGCTATGCTGATTGAAACCTGGTTTCCAATATATATATATATATATTTATATATATATATATATATATATATATATAT
>NC_069009.1:1726797-1727885 GCF_001194135.2 Octopus bimaculoides
TATATATATATATATATATATATGTGTGTGTCTGTGTTTACTTAAGCGTGGATTGTGTGTCTGTTATTCTACATGAATGACAGCATGTACATGAATTTTTTGTCATTATCACCGTAATTTTTTTTTTTATGTCCATTTAATGTCCATTTCCAATGTTACCATGGTTTCGCCGGTTTGACAGGAGCTGGGAAGGCAGGGACACACGCCAGCTTTCATCTGTTTTGGTAGGGTTTGTCATCATCATCATCATCATCATCGTTTAACGTCCGTTTTCCATGCTAGCATGGTTTGGACGATTTCACTGAGGACTGGCAAAGAGAGAGGGTAGGAAACCGCAAAAGTGTAAGAGAGAGCAGAAGAGAGAGGGTGTTGTGCAAGTAACAAGGATCTGAGCAAAGAACCTGGGTAGAAAAATAGGGTGTGATGGGTGGGAGCAGCAAATACAGTGAACAGGACAGGAGAGGGGATAGGAAAACAAACGTAATTTATGAAGAGGAAACGTGGAGAAGAGAAAGGTGCAGTTAGAAGAGGAGCTGTAGTTTGGTGAATAATGTGTTGTTACATGTGGGTGGGACGCAACTCTTCTAGCACCCAGTTTCATGGATGGGTCTTCTCTAGAACCTCATATCACCAAACATCTCAGTCCATTGTCATTTCCTCCATGAGCCCCAACATCCTAAGATCGATCCTCACTACTTCATCTCATGTCTTCTTGGGTCTCCCTCTTCCACAGGTACCATCCACTTCCAGTGACAGGCACTTCAGTATACAGCTGGCAGAAACGTTAGCACGCTGGGCGAAATGCTTAGCGGTATTTCGTCTGCCGTTACGTTCTGAGTTCAAACTCCGCCGAGGTCGACTTTGCCTTTCATCCTTTCAGGGTCGATAAATTAAATACCAGTTTCGCATTGGGGTCGATGTAATCGACTTAGTCCCTTTGTCTGTCCTTGTTTGTCCCTTCTATGTTTTTAGTCCCTTGTGGATAATAAAGAAATAACAGCTGTCTTCACTCGTACACATCATCACATGTCCACACCAATGCATTCTCCTCTCCTGCACACCACATTTAATCCTTTTTATGCCTAACT
>NC_069009.1:1731448-1735367 GCF_001194135.2 Octopus bimaculoides
ATATATATATATATAATATATATATATATATATATATTTATTTATATATATATGTATGTATATTTTGCAGTTACTCCTTGTTCCAGTCATTGGCAGTATCATTTCCAAGATGGCTTTCTATCACCTGTTCAAATTTTCGTGAGTACACATATCAGTTTTGTTGCTATCCTAATGTCTCAACCAGATACTTGCATCTGTAGTTTACACTTCTATCTTCTTTACTTTCATTGTCTTTAATCCTTCTGCATCTCTTTTTCCACCTTTCCATTCATCTCTTTCCTCCTCCTCTTCCTCCATTTTTATGTGTATGAAGAATTACTCTTACTCTCTTTTACTCCATCGTATATATGTATGCGTGTGTATATGTTTGTGTCTGTGTTTGTCCCCCCAACATTGCTTGACAACCGATTCTGGTGTGTTTATGTCCCCGTAACTTAGCTGTTCGGCAAAAAGAGACTGATAAAATGAATAAGTACTAGGCTTACAAAAGAATAAGTCCTGGGGTCGATTTGTTCGACTAAAGGCGGTGCTCCAGCATGGCCGCAGTCAAATGACTGAAACAAGTAAAAGAGTAAAAGAGATACTAGCTACAGTTGTGTTTTTAGCTCTAGGTCAGTCCTTATCCAACAGACCTGTGACCAAAGACGTTCCAACTGTGGCCATCCCACCTTTTATTCAGGCATAGTGTATCTAGGACTACATTATCTAATGTGTGGTATAGTAGTTAGTGATTGCAAGGGTCTACTCTTTCACTATCAATAGACTCTTATCTTTCTGATCCAAGAAATTTTTTCAAAAAAATTCTTTTAAATATTAAGAAAAAAAAACCTATATAAAAAAAATGTCTGTGTGTCTTTTGCAGGTTTGCTGAGATTTTTGGGACCAAAAAACCATCAACAGATGAACTCTGGGACTTTTGGGTGGTCTTTGAGCATAAACATGGTAGTTCGGTCAGCAGTGAGTAAGTGGTCATTTCTTTGATTAATTATGTTTTTATAAGAAGCCTGCTTCCCAACCGCATGGTTCTGGGTTCAGTTCCACTGCGTGGCACCTTGGGCAAGTGTCTTCTACTATAGCCTCAGGCCAACCAAGGACATGTGAGAGGGTTTGGTAGATGGAAACTGAAAGAAGCCCATCATATATATATATGTGTTATTTCTTTACTACCCACAAGGGGCTACACACAGAGGGGACAAACAAGGAGAGACAAACAGATTAAGTCGATTCTACCGACCCCAGTGCGTAACTGGTACTTATTTAATCGACCCCAAAAGGAAGAAAGGCAAAGTCAACCTCGGCGGAATTTGAACTCAGAACGTAGTGGCAGACGAAATACCGCTAAGCATTTCGCCCGGCGTGTGTGTTGTATTTGTGTCTGTTTCCCACCATCACTTGACAACTGGTGCTGTTGTGTGTTTATGTCCCCATAACTTAGAAGTTCAGCAAAAGAGATCAATAGAATAAGTACCAGGCTTTAAAAAAGAAAAATATTGGGGGTCGGTTAATTTGACTTAAAATTCTTCAAGGCAGGAGTGGCTGTGTGGTAAGTAGCTTGCTTACCAACCACATGGTTCTGGGTTCAGTCCCACTGCATGGCACCTTGGGCAAGTGTCTTGTACTATAGCCTCGAAACAACCTTATGGTGATAGAATGATCAAATGTATGCGATGTACAATTTTGCCAGCTAAGAGGACTGAAGCCAGGTGAAATGAGGTGTACCTGTAATTCAATTGGGTCAGTCTTGTCACACTGAATCTCTCTGAGAACAAAATCAAGTGTATGCATGTCTGTGGAGCACTCAGCCACTTGCATGTTAATTTCACGAGCTGACTAGCCATTGGAAGATTTTAATTCAAAACTTATGAAAACAAGACATTTGTACTCAGAGCCAGAGCCGGTTTCAGCCGGGTTGGTAACGAAAGGGTTAAGGTGGTGCTCCAGCATGGCCGCTGTCAAATGATTGAAACAAGTAAAAGAATAAAAGAATATCAATTCTACAAATTGCAAAAATTTTCCTAAAATTAAGGTAGTTCTTAGGAAGATTTAGTGTGACATAGAAGGTGACAAGGCTGGCCCCTTTGAATTACAGGTACAACTCAATTTTGCTTTATTCCACATTGCTCCATGCTACTGATCTGGCAAAATTGTACAACACATACATAAAGTGGCTGAGCGCTCCACAGACAAGCATACCCATAACATAGTTCCGAGGGCGATTCAGTGTGACAAGGCTGACCCACTTGAATTACAGGTACAACTCATTTTTTGTTTCCTTTCACCTTGCTTCAGTCCTCTTGAGTCAGCTCAAGAAGTCATGAAAGGTTATATGGGGTACTTAGACCCAGAACTCCTCCTTTTGATGTTGTCCCAGACATGTTTATCACCACTCCACCTGTGGCCATCCAAAATCATTGAATTCTACAATTTGTTTTACACCCAGACTGATGCAATTTATACCTGAGAGAACACAGTACAAGAAACGGTGGGTGGGAGCACTAGTCAAGACGACTGTCCCTGGTGAGTGTTGCATCTTTCCTTCTTTATTTACTCTCTTTGCATGGATTGGTAACAGCCATTTTGCTTTTAGCTGTTATTTCTAGCAGGCCGAGCTACCATGCAGTAACTAGACAGCCATTCCGTTATACAGGGTGTTCAGGCTAAATTTGCCTTAATAATAATAATAATAATAATAATAATAATAATAATAATACCAGCAGATGACAACGTTTCTCTAAAAGAAATGGAAATAGAGATAACTCAAATGTGGAATCTAAAAACAGAAACAATTCCTATCATAGTAGGTGCCTTAGGTATAATAAAAAAATATTCAGACAAATACATAACAAAAACACCAGGACTTACAAATATATATAACATACAGAAAATTGCACTACTGGGCACTGCACACATCCTACGCAAAACACTTTCAATACAGTAACCATAAGAGCACCACAGCAAACCACAGCACATACCCAAGGCGCACAGAGCTGCGCTCGGTAGTGAAGTGAAAGCACGTTATAAAAATAAAACTACTGAACAATAATAATAATAATAATAATAATTTCAAATTTTGCCACAAGGGCAGCAATTTTGTGGGAGGGGGCGGAGTCAGTTACAACAGTTTCTTCTCCCACAGCCACCCCTATGCCTATATATTTACATATTTACGTTGTTTGTCTGTTCTAGTCGCCTTCATCTATGGACCTGCTGACATTATTAATCCGACTCAGTTCATCGTACATTACAAGTAAGTGACAATTTGTTTACCGATCAACTCGTTGTTGTTGTTGTTTAACACTAGGTCTGCCATTGTCCTGCAAACCTATAATTAGAGACATTGCGTTGTAATGGTGTTATGGGGTGTTGTAGATGCATTTGTAGATGTCCCGACTGAGTGGGAGAGACAGTGTTGTTAGGATGGTGTTGTTAGATGAATGGGAGCATGTATCCCTGCCCTGTAAAATTCTGTTGACACCATTACAACACCCTTTCTTCCATTCAGCCCATATACGAGGGTGAGTCAAAAAGTAATGCCATTTTGTTTAGGACAGGTATAATTACCAGCACAGGAACATGTATCATACATCAAAATGAAGCTGGTCCTCTGTGGATCACATCCCTACTTCTCAACAGAGTCACCGTTTCTCTCAATAGCTATGTTCTACCTTCGAATGAGAGCATGTATCCCTGCCCCGTAAAATTCTGTTGACACTATTAAAACACCTTTTCTTCCATGAGGGTGAGTCAAAAACTAATGCCATTTTGTTTAGGTATAATTACCAACACAGGAACATGTATCATACATCAAAATGAAGCTGGTCCTCTGTGGATCCCATCCCTACTTCTCAACATAGTCACCGTTTCTCTCAATAGCAATGTTCCACCTTCGAATGAGAGCATGTATCTCTGCCCCGTAAAT
>NC_069009.1:1735584-1736494 GCF_001194135.2 Octopus bimaculoides
TGAAGAAATGGCTCAAAGAACAGTCAACAGAATTTTACGGGAGCACGTGTCCCTGCCCTGTAAAATTCTGTTGACACCATTACAACACTCTTCCATTCAGCCCATATACGAGGGTGAGTCAAAAAGTAATGCCATTTTGTTTAGGACAGGTATAATTACCAGCACAGGAACATGTATCATACATCAAAATGAAGCTGGTTCTCTGTGGATCCCATCCCTACTTCTCAACATAGTCACCGTTTCTCTCAATAGCAATGTTCCACCTTCGAATGAGAGCATGTATCTCTGCCCCGTAAATTCTAAGTCCCAATTGAATGGGAGAGGTAGTGTTATTCGGATGTTCTGGCACTATGTTTTATTCCATTTCATAATGGTGTTTGTCTCGTTGTAGGAAACTATTGCCGGATCAAACGCTCAGTGTGTTAGATGATGGTGTTGGACACTACCCCCAGTGGGAGGCTCCCGGTCAAGTGGTTCAAGCTTATAAGAAATTCCTGAAGAAGGTCATTTCATGAAGACCTTCTCAACATTTTTGCATTCACAGAAGAAAAATACACAAAACACAACAATAAACAACAACAATAATGATAATAATAATAATAATAATAATAATAATAATGATAATATATGGTACAACTCACATCCTACTCAACAGACGTTAAATTTAATTAAATTTAGTCTCATAATTGATTATGCTAATAATTATGATTCATATAAAACACTCCACACACACACATTCTATGCTGTCACCAACCAATAAACACACAAACATGATTACACATATGCAATCACCATACACACACACACACATACACACACACATTCTTTTGCAATGGTTCTCAAATGTTTTTTGTTACTTTTTTAATTTTTTTAATTTTATTTTAATTTTTTTTGTCCCCACCCCCACCCC
>NC_069009.1:1736637-1737334 GCF_001194135.2 Octopus bimaculoides
CCCCCAGCTCGTGGTTCCCTTTTTCTGGACCGAATCAAAACTCTGATGCAACAATTTGTGTATAAAGTTTTTAAAAAAATAATAATTTGAAAAAATATAAAAAACAAAAAAAAAACATGGTATTTATATATTAAACTATGAAAGAAAAAATTATTATTAGTTAATGTTTGTCTACATCATCATCATCATCATACATCTGTTTTCCATGCTAGTATGGGTTGGACTGGTTGAGCGGAACTGGCCATCTTAAGAGCTGCCCTAATCTCATGACTGTTTTGGCATGGTTTTCAACGACTAGATGCCATTCCTAATGCCAACCACTTTACAGAGTGCACTGGGTGCTTATATGCAGCACTGGCCCAGGTGCATTTACATGCCACCCGTATGGGTGCATTTTACATGGCAGCAGCACCCGTGAGCCCACAAAATTATGAACACATTATTATATATATATATATATTATATATATATATATATTATATATATATATTTATTTATTTATTTATTTATGGGTTTCAGCCAAGTGGCTGCGGTTATGCTGGAGCACCACCGTGATTTTCCATCTTTATGCTGTGCTCTCTTCACGTTCCTTGCATGACTCTTCTCCCCCACCTGATAGGGTCCAATCAAGAGTTTTGATGGCACATCTGGTGTATAAGAGAATTTGACATCGCTGCCCTAAACTGCGTCTCATTTC
>NC_069009.1:1741563-1748735 GCF_001194135.2 Octopus bimaculoides
TATATATATATATATATACTCTTTCCTTTCCCGAGCGTCCAATAACACTATCCGTATCACGTCCTCACTTCGTTGTTTTTTTTGTTATTGTTTTTTTTAACTATATATATATATATATATATATATATACGAAAGTATGAACGAACGAAAGAACGTACGTAAGTAGGTACGTACATACGAAGTAGCGAACGAAAGAACAATAGTACCTACGAATGAAAGAACGAACGAACTAACATATGAACGTATGTACGAATGAACGAAAAAACAAACGTACGTACGTACGTAAGAACGAACAAACGAATGTACGTACGTAAGAATGAAAGGACGAACGATCCAACGAACGAACGAACTTACGTACATACGTAGGTATGAACGATCGAACGAACAAACGAGAGAATTATCGAACGAACGAACAAACGATCCAACTAACGATTTAATGAACAAACGTACGTACGAACGAACGAACGTACGAAAGTACGTAAATACGTACGTTCGAACGAGCGAATGATGGAACGAACGAAAGAACAAATGAACGAACGAAACAAACAAACGAACGTATGTACGTAGGTAAATATAAACGGAAGTACGTACGTACGGACTAACAAACGAACGTCGAACGAACGAACAACAGAATTGACGACCGAACGAACGAACGTACGTACGTCCGAATGAAAGAACGAACAAACGAACGAATAAACGAACGTGGGTACGTACGTACAAACGAACGATCGGACAAACGTACGAACGAAAGAAGGAACGAATGAGCGAACGTACGTATGTATGAACGAACGAACTAACGAACCAAAAAATGTAGGAACGGACGTATATACGTCCGTACGTAAGTACATACGAAAGAACGAACGAACGAACGTACGAAGGACCGAGAGAATTAACGAACGTACGTGCGAATGAACGAACGAACGAATGAACGAACGGACAATAGAATGAACCTACGTACGAACGAACGACACAACGAACGCACGACCGAAAGTTCGAACGAAAGAACGAACGAACGATCGAACGAGCGATTTAACGAACAAACGTACGTCAGTACGTAAACACGTACGTACGAACGAGCGAATGAACGAAAGAACGAACGAACAAACAAACGAACGTAGGTACGTACGTACGTAAGAAAGAACGATCGTACGAACGAACGAGCAAACGTACGAACGAACGTACGAAGGACCGAGAGAATTAATGAACGAAAGAATGAAGGAACGATCGAACGAATGTACGTATGATAGAGCGAATGAACAAACGAACGAAAGAAAGAACGTACATAAGTACGAACGAACGATCGAACGAACGAACGAACAAAAGAATTGACGAACGAACGTACGTACGTCCGAAGGAACAATCGAACGAATGTACGTAAGAACGATCGAACGAAAGATTTAACGAAGAAACGTACTTAAGTACATAAACACTACGTACGGACGAGCGAGTGAACGAACGAACGAACGAAACAAACAAACGAACGTATGTACGTACGTAAATACGAACGGAAGTACGTACGCACGACTAACAAACGAACGAACGAACGAAGAAAAGAATTGACGACCGAACGTACGAACGAACAAAAGAATTTACGACCGAACGAACGAACTACGTACATCCGAAGGAACGAACGAACGACAGAACGAAAGTACGTACGCACGGACTAACAAATGAACGTACAAACGAACGAACGAACGTACGTACGTCCGAATGAACGAACGATCGGACGAACAAACGAAAGTAGGTACGTACGTACATACGAACCAACGATCGGACGAACGTAAGAACGAAAGAAGGAACGAATGAACGAGCGAACGAACGATAGAATGAACGAAAGTACGTACGAACGAAACAAACAAACGAACGTATGTAGGTACGTAAATCTGAACGGAAGTACGTACGTACGAACTAACAAACGAACGAGCGAACGAACAAAAGAATTGACGAACGAACGAACGGAAGTACGTACGAACTAACAAACGAACGTACGTACGATCGAACGAACGTACGTACGTCCGAATGAACGAACGAACGAACGAATGAAGTACATAAACACGTACGTACGAAAGAACGAACGAATGAAACAAACAAACGAACGTATGTACGTACGTAAATACGAACGGTAGTACGTACGTACGAACTAACAAACGAACGAACGGAAAAATGAATTAACGACCGAACGAACGAACGTACGTACGTCCGAAGGAACGAACGAACAAACGAACGTAGGTACGTACGTACGTAAGAAAGAACGAACGAACGAACGTACGAAGGACCGAGTGAATTAATGAACGAACGAATTAACGAAAGAATGAACGAACGATCGAACGAGCAATTTAACGATCGAACGAATGAACAAACGGACGATAGGACGAACGTACGTACGTCAGAAGGATGGAACGAACAATCGAACGAACGAGCGAATGCACGAACGAACGAAAGAACGAATGAACGAAACAAACAAACGAACGTATGTACGTACGTAAATACGAACGGAATTACGTTCGTACGGACTAACAAACGAACGAACAAACAAACGAACGAACGAATGAACAAACAAACGTAGGTACGTACGAACGAACGATCGGACGAACAAAAGAAGGAACGAATGAACGAACGTACGTATGTATGAACGAACGAACGAACAAATGAACGTACGAAAGAACGAACGAACGTACGTAAAGACGTACGAACGAACGAACAAATGTTCGAAGGACCGAGAGAATTAACAAACGAACGAATGAACGAACGAACGATCAAACGAGCGATTGAACGATCGAACGAACGAACGAGCGAATGAACGAACGAAAGAACGAATGAACAAACGGACGATAGAACGAACGAACGAACAAACGAACGACACAAACAAACGAACATACGTACGTAGGTAAATATGAACGGAAGTACGTACGTACGAACTAACAAACAAACGTACGAACGAACGAACAACAGATTTGACGACCGAAGGAACGTTCGAACGAGGGATTTAACGACAGACGCACGTACGAACGAACAAACGTACGTACGAACGAACAAACGTACGTACGAAGGAACGAACGAAATAAGCAAACGAACGTATGTACATACGTAAATACGAACGGAAGTACGTACGTACGAACTAACAAACGAAAATACGAGCGAATGAACGAACGAACGAAAGAACGAAGGGGCGAACGAACTATAGAACGAACGAAAGAACGAGCGAATGAAACAAACGAACGAACGTATGTACGTACATAAATACGAATGGAAGTACGTACGTACGAACGAACAAACGAACGTACGTACGAGCGATCAAACGAAAGTACGTACGAACGAACGAACGAACAAAAGAATTGACGACCGAATAACGAACAACGTACGTACGAAGAAACGAACGAACGAAAGTACGTAAGTACGTACATGCGTACCACCGAACAAACGAGCAAACGAACGACAGAATGAACGAACGAACGAACGACACAAACAAACGAACATATGTACGTAGGTAAATATGAACGGAAGTACGTACGTACGAACTAACAAACGAACGAACGAACGAACGTAGGTACGTACGTATGTACGAACGAACGAACGGAAGAAGGAACGAATGAACGAACGAACAAAAGAACGCAGGAAGGAACGAACGAACAAAAGAACGCAGGAAGGAAGGAACGAGCGAACGAATTAACGAACAAACCTAAGTACGAACGAACGAACGAACGTACGTAAGTACGTAAATACGTACGTGCAAACGAACGAACAAAGTACGAATGAAAGAACGAACGTTCGTATGTACGAACGAACGAGCGAATGAAACAAACGAACGAATGTACGTACATAAATACGAATGGAAGTACGTACTTACGAACGTACGTACGAGAGAACAAACGAAAGTACGTACAAACGTACGAACGATCGAACGAACGAACGTACGAACAAAAGAATTGACGACCGAATAACGAACGTACGTACGTACGAAGAAACGAACGAACGAAAGTACGTAAGTACGATCGAACAAACGAGCAAACGAACGACAGAACGAACGAACGAACGAACGAAAGTACGATCCAACGAAGTACAATCGAACGAACGAAAGGACGAACGTACGTATGTACGTAAGAACGAACGATCGAATGAAGGAACAAACGAACCTAGGTACGTACGTACGAATGAACGAACGATCGAACGAACAAACGAACGAACGAACGATCGAACGATCGAACGGGCGATTTAACGAACAAACGTACGTATGAAGGAACAAACGTACGTACGAACGAACGCACGTACGTAAGTACGAAAACACGTACTTACGAACGAGCGAATGAACGAAAAAAAGAATTGACGACCGAACGAACGAATGGACGTACGTCCAAAGGAACGAACGAATAAACAAACGAACGTAGGTACGTAAGAAAGAACGATCGGATGATCGTACGAACGAAAGAAGCAACGAATGAACGAACGTACGTATGTATGAACGAACGAACGAACGAGCAAACGTACAAACGAACGAGCGAATGAACGAACGAACGAACGAAATAAACAAACGAACGTATATACATACGTAAATACGAACGGAAGTACGTACGTACGAACTAACAAACGAAAATATGAGCGAATGAACGAAGGAGCGAACGAACTATAGAACGAATGAAAGAACGAACGAACGAGCGAATAATACACACGAACGAACGTATGTACGTACATAAATACGAATGGAAGTACGTACGTACGAACGAACAAACGCACGTACGTACGTACGTACGAGCGATCAAACGAAAGTACGTACGAACGAACGAACAAACGAACAAAAGAATTGACGACCGAATAACGAACAACGTACGTACGAAGAAACGAACGAACGAACGAAACAAACAAACGAACGTATGTACGTACGTACGAAGGAACGATCGAACACACGAACGAACGAACGAATGTACGCAAGTACGTACTTACGTACGAACAAAAGTACGAACGAACAAAAGTACGAACGAACGATCGAACGAACGAAAGAACGAACGTACGTATGAAGGAAAGAACGTACGTACGAACGAACAAACGTACGAACGAACGTACGTACGAACGAACAAAAGAATTGACCGAATAACGAACGTACGTACGTACGAAGAAACGAACGAACGAAAGTACGTACGTGCGTACGAACGAACAAACGAGCAAACGAACGACAGAACGAATGAACGAAAGTACGATCGATCGAACGAACGACAGAACGAACGAACGAATGTACAATCCAACGAAGTACGATCGAACGAACGAAAGGACGAACGTACATATGTACGTAAGTACGAACGAATGATCGAACGAGTGATTTAACGAACAAACGTACGTATGAACGAACAAACGTATGTACGATCGAACGATCGAACCAAAGAACGAACGAACGATACAAGGAACGAACGAACGAACAAATAAAGAACGTTCGTACATATGTCCGCAAGTAAGAACGAATGAACGAAAGAACGAACGAACGATCATACGAACGATTTAACGAAGAAACGGACGTACGAGCGAACGAACGTACGTAGGTACGTAAATACGTACGTACGTACGAACTAACAAACGAACATATGTACGAACGTACGAACGAACGAAAAAAAGAATTGACGACCGAACGAACGAACGTACGTACGTAATTTCGTTTGTTCGGTGGTTCGTTCGTACCTACTTACGTTTGTTTGATCGTTCGTTCGTACGTACGTTCGTTCGTACGTACTTTCGTTCGTTCGTTCATACGTACGTACGCACCTTCGTTCTTTCGTTGCATCGTTCGTTCGATCGTTTGTTCGTTCGTTCGTACGTACCTACTTACTTACGTTCGTTCGTTCTTACGAACAAACGTACGTACGAACGAACGAACGTACGTAAGTACGTACGAACGAACGAATGAACGAACAAACGCAAGAACGAACGAACGAACGAACGAACGTAGGAACGAATGAACGATAGAACGAATGAAAGAACGAACGTACGTACGTACGAACGAACGAAACAAACGAACGAACGTATGTACGTACGTAAATACGAACGGAACGTTCGTTCGTTCGTTCGTACGTACGTTCGTTCGTTAGTTCGATCGTTCATACGTACGTTCGTAAGTTGGTTCGTTCGGTCGTTCTTTCGTATGTACGTTCGTTCGTTTGTTTGATCGTTCGTTCGTTCGTTATTTCGTTCGGTCGTTCGTCCGTTCGTTCATCTTTACGTACGTACGTACGTTCGTTATTTCGTTCGTTCTTACATTCGTTGTTTCTTACATTCGTTCGTACTTACTTACGTACGTTCGTTCATTCATACGTACGTACCACATTCGTTCTTTCGTTAGATCGTTCGTTCTTTCGTTAGATCGTTCGTGCGATCGTTCGTTCGTTCGTACGTACGAACGAAAGAACGAATGGACGAACGAACGATAGAACGAATGATAGAACGAACGTACATACGAACGAACGAACGAACGAACGAACGTATGTATGTACGTAAATACGAACGGAAGTACGTACGTACGAATGAAGAAACGAACGTCCGTACGTACGTACGAACGAACGAACGAACAGACGAACGAACGTACGTACTTACGTACGTACGAATGAACGAACGACAGAACGATCGAACGAACGAACGAACGTATGTAATTACGTACCTACGAACGAACGAACGAACGTAGGTACGTACGTACGTACGCACGAACGATCGAACGAAAGAAGGAACGAAGGTACGTACCTATGAACGAACGATTGAATGATCGATCAACCGATTGAATGAACGAACGAACATACGTACGTCCGAATGAACGTACGAACGAACGAACGTACGTACGTACGAATGAACGAACGTACGTACGTACGAACGAACGATGGAACGAAACAACGAACGAAAGAGGGAACGAATGAACGAACGTACGTACTTATGAACGAACAAACGAGCAAACGAACGAACAAATGAAGGAACATGCGTACATACGTCCACACGTACGAACGAACGAACGTACGTACGTACCTACGACCGAAATGAACGAACGAACGAATGAACGTACGTATGTACGTACATACGTAGGAATGAAGGAACGAACGAACCTACGTACGTACCTACGAATGAACGAACGTACGTACATACGTACGTACGAACGAACGAACGAAGAAATATATATAATATATATATATATATATATATATATA
>NC_069009.1:1749306-1752206 GCF_001194135.2 Octopus bimaculoides
ATATATATATATATATATATATATATATATATATATATATATATATATATATATATATATATAAATATATACATACATATTAATATAATATATATATACATATATATATATGTATACACACACACACATATATTTACATATATACACACACACACACATATATTTACATATATACACACATATATCTACGCGCAACAGTAGTCCGCACCTACGCATATCTCTGCTTGCCAGGTCCAGTGACGTCATCAAGCATCGACTGCTACGAAGTGCAAACTGCGCCTGCGCCCCATCTGTTCTACGCAGCTTCACTTCCGGCCCGATCGACTCCCGCTTCGCTTCATTTGTTGATTGGCAACCAACCGGACCATGTCGGTGTCCTTTTGGCCACTGCTGGCCGCCGCCTTGCTTTCTACGCTGCTCACGTTCGCCGATGGACATGTCCGCTTTGTGTGCCCGAAACCTAAGAGCTTGACTTCGGCTCTTTATCGTCGGGTAAGTCTGTGTACTAAGTGTGTGTGTGTGTGCGTGCGTATGCGCGTGTATGTGTGTGTTTGTGTACGCGCGCGCGTGTATATTGTTTTATCTCTGCGTATATGCTTGTATGTACATATATATATCTGCTATATGCATGCACACACACACACACATATGTGGGTGCGTATGTATGTGTATATACCTGATACTGTGTGTCCGTGTATGTGTGTGTCTATATACACATACATAATTAAAATAGTATATATATATATATATGTATAGATAGGTAAATAGATAGGTAGATAGACAAACAAACAGAAAGGTAGGTAGATAGATAGATATATAGGTAGATAGATAGACAGACAGGTAGATAGACAGATAGATAGATAGATAGCTAGATAGACAGACAGGTAGATACATTTCTTTTATTAGCCACACAGGGCTCAACAAAGATGGGACAAATAGATAGATAGACAAACAGACAAGTAGATAGATAGGTAGATAGATAGATAGATAGATAGACAGACAGATAGATAGATAGATAAATAGATAGATAGTTATGTGCGTTAATATTGTTGATATTGTCATGTACTTTTTATACATCAACAGGTCCACTCCCATGAACAATTCAATCATTTCAAGGCTTTTTAACTGGGACACTATCTTCTCCCTTTTTGAAGTCCAGCAGAGTAAGGAATAATTAGAGAGAGGGGTTTTTGCTTCTATTTCTAGCACAGCCAATGACCAGTTATAGGCTCTGTCGTTCCGCACAATCTGCTCCGTGTGTATATATATATAAGTTGTGGGTATATATATGTTTTGCGTATATGTTTCTGTTTTGTGCGTGTGTGTCTTGTGTATTTATGTGTCTGTGGTGTGTGTATGTATGTCTGTGTTTTGTGTATGTATGTGTGTTGTGTGTGCGTATGTGTTTGTTGTGAGTATGTTTTGTATATGTGTCCGTGTGTGTGTCGTACGTGTGGTTCTTAGGTCAGCTGCGACTGAGCAAGATATATGATCAGAAACAATCCAACCACGACCAGCACGGCTTTTTCTATACCTAAAGGACTATATACTCCCCTGTATGTCCTTTCTTTTGAGAAAGATCTAAAAGCTTTTTTTTATTTTGCTTCTATTTCTAGCACAGCTAAGACCATATAGCGGCTTCCTCTCGATAGTTATACGCAAGCCGCTGTGATGTCCCCGTTGTTATTGTTGTTGTTGTTCTTGTTTAGCCAAGGTCAGCCCTTAATTGAGTAGATCTATGATCAGAGCACTCCATCCGTGACCATCACGCCGTTTTTAGGAACATCTGGAATATCCAGGCTTACAATATCTAGAGATTAACGAGTGATCTATGCGTTGAAATCGTTGTTTTTTTAACCCGCAGGTTAATCGTTGAATGGGTAGATCTGTGATCAAAAGCGTTACACTCGTGACCATCCCGTCTTTCCTTTCTAGTGTTGATGTGGAATGAAGTGTGTCTGTGTTCATGCTGTGGAGCGGAGTGTGGTAGTGTTTACCTAAGACTGTATCATCTAATGTGTCCGTTCCTTTTAAGACGGACGATGTGGTTAAGTTGATCTGAGGGGATTTGGTTTCTATTTCTAGTAAACAGAACGGCCACATAGAGACTGTATTGTTTAGCCCAAGGTCAGCACTGATCGAACAGACTTACGGTCATAAGCGTTCCAAATATGCCAATCCCGTCTCTCTGTCTATCTAGTACTATGTTCCGTATGTCCTTCCTTTTTCAAGACAGTAGGATGTGATTTGAGGGAGGTTTCGTTGCTATTTCTGGACACTAGCTTATTACGTAGAAGCTCTGGTCGTGCATACACTCGATCGAAGACGCTCTGGTCGTGACCATCCTGTCGTGTTAGATTCGCTAGATTTACAATATTGAATATCTTTCTCGTTTTGTTTTTGTTTTTAAGACGGAGATGTGTTCTGGCTGCTATTTCTAGCATGTCAAGAGACCAGATAAAGGCTTGAGTGGAGTGTACTGGTGTTGGATGGTGTGAAGTGGAGTATGAAAGTGTTACTTTGGAGTGTGAGCATGTTATGAAGTGAAGTGTGGAATCATTGGTATGTGTGGAGTGTAGCAGTGTTAGAGTGTTAGTTGTGGAGGCGCAATGGCCCAGTGGTTAGAGCAGCGGACTCACGGTCATAGGATCGTGGTTTCGATTCCCAGACCGGGTGTTGTGAGTGATTATTGAGCGAAAACACCTAAAAGCTCCACGAGGCTCCGGCAGGGGATGGTGGCGAACCCTGCTGTACTCTTTCACCACAACTTTCTCTCACTCTTTCTTCCTTGTTTCTGTTGTACCTGTATTTCAAAGGGCCAGCCTTGTCACACTCTGTGTCACGCTGAATATCCCCCGAGAACTACGTTAAGGATACACGTGTCTGTGGAATGCTCAGCC
>NC_069009.1:1752606-1754129 GCF_001194135.2 Octopus bimaculoides
AGATCGTTGCCAGTGACCCTGGACTGGCTCTTGTGCGGGTGGCACATAAAATACACCATTTTAAGCGTGGCCGTTGCCAGTACCGCCTGACTGGCCTTCGTGCGGGTGACCCGTAAAAGCACCCACTACACTCTCTGAGTGGTTGGCGTTAGGAAGGGCATCCAGCTGTAGAAGCTCTGCCAAATCAGATTGGAGCCTGGTGTTGCCATCCGGTTTCACCAGTCCTCAGTCAAATCGTCCAACCCATGCTAGCATGGAAAGCGGACGTTAAACGATGATGATGATGATGATCCTTTATATTATTTTCAGCCTCCTGGAAGCAAAGGGGACCGTCAGTGTGATGGGAAGTCGAAAGCACCACCTGGTGATGGAACTTACACATTACTCTCTCCAGGGCCTTACACTTTACGATTTGAAGAAACTGAATATCACAAAAGTACGTATGTTTACCGTTGCTGTTTGCCACCTCCACCTTCCTGGGCCTCTTATATCTCTCTCACCTGTAGCCTTCACGGATTTCCATTTACTTTACCATCAACCTCACCTTCACTCTTTTCTTAACTCTCTACATCCACCCTTGTGGAGGTGCAATGGTCCAGTGGTTAGGGCAGCGGACTCGTGGTCGTAGGATTGCGGTTTCGATTCCCAGACTGGGCGTTGTGAGTGTTTATTGAGCGAAAACACCTACAGTTCCACGAGGCTCTGGCAGGGATTGGTGACAAACCCTGCTGTACTCTTTCACCAAAACTTTCTCTCACTCTTACTTCCTGTTTCTGTTGTGCCTGTAATTCAAAGGGTCAGCCTTGTCACACTGTGTCACTCTAAATCTACCCATGAACTACATTAAGGGTACATGTGTCTGTGAAGTGCTCAGCCACTTGCACGTTAATTTCACGAGCAGGCTGTTCCGTTGATCGGATCAACTGGAACCCTTGACGTCGTAAGCGACGGAGTGTCATGAAACATCCACCTTTAGCCCAATTTCTATTTTATTCAGGAGGACCCTACCCATTGCCATATGTATATATATATATGTGTATATATATATGTGTGTATATATAAATATATATATATATATATATCATCACCTTATATATATATATGATGATGATGATGATGGTGATTTAATTACATTTCTTATTTTTCTTTTTTTTTTCCTTCTGTTCAACATATTTTTACAGACTCGCCATTTCGAATCTCGTTACACCAATATGGAGACACCAGCTTCTATTGCATCCTGTTGGACCAGATTCCTCACAACAACGAAGCCTCTACCATCGGGACATACTGTGATGTAAGTACCTTTGGCTTCTCAGGCACTGGTGGGAGACAAACCCAACACAGTCACATAGATATATACAATCTCCTCCACAGCAACACACCTGTTTCTGCTTCTCTGCCTCTCCGTCACACTCAAGGCTTACATCATCTGATGCAAGATCACCCCCTCCAGGGCCCCCTCTCTTCTCAAAGGATCTCTGTCTTTATTTATATATATATATATATATATATATATATATATA
>NC_069009.1:1754229-1754904 GCF_001194135.2 Octopus bimaculoides
ATATATATATATATATATGTATATATATATATATGAGTATGAATTAGTAGTATATGGTATGGTGTCAGAGAAACTTCTGGTTCTCACAGTAAGCTCTTCTTACGGACTCTGCTAACAGTCCCTATAGTAATCTAATTCAGAGAAGTGTAATGTCAAGTGTCCATGCAGCTGAAATCCAGATCTGATCAATGAAATAAACCACAAAGAAAAAAGTGAGGAGGTGCGAGGATTAAATATATGTTTATTTAACCACTTGACGTCTTTAAAGATTACAGCTGTTTCGTAGCCCTTTTTCATGTAGTAATGAATTTTTGTACTTATGTTTTTGCAGACTGATGGCGGGCTGATTGGTGGATGCAAAGGAAGCACCTACTTCATCACAGTCCACATTCCGGACATCGATTGTGACAACTGCTACCTGCAAGTGACCTTCATCAACACGGACACAGCCACAGGTAGGTCCTTCTCTTTGTCAGAGGAGTGAGTGGCATGGTGAGAGTGCCCCAGTGCCATCGCCCTTCTTCACTCCCCCCCCCCCACACACACTTACCACTTCAAACATAAACCACTTTCTACAGCAAATTGCTTGCCCAAGGTGCCATGCTATGGAACTGAACCTGGAACCATGTGATTTGGAAGCAAACTTCTTACCACACAGCTAACCCTACCGTAAAT
>NC_069009.1:1754914-1760433 GCF_001194135.2 Octopus bimaculoides
TGGAACTGAACCTGGAACCATGTGATTTGGAAGCAAACTTCTTACCACACAGCTAACCCTACCGTAAATTTTCTAATCTGAACACATCATCGTCACCACCACCACCACCACCTTCATCATCATCATCCTCGTCACCACCACCGTATCTAGAATTTTTTGGAAAGTTCTTACAAATTGCTTCACGGATATTATTCCATTATTAATTCTCGTATAGTTAGAGTTACCTTCTCCAACACAAGGTGCCATACAATAGGATTGAACTGGGAACTATGTGGGTTGAAAGCAAACATCTTACTGCACAGCCAGCCACACCTGCAGTAAGTCTTCTCATAAAAGCTCCACGCAGGAGTGGCTGTGTGGTAAGTAGCTTGCTTACCAACCACATGGTTCTGGGTTCATTCCCACTGCGTGGCTCCTTGGGCAAGTGTCTTCTACTATAGCCTCGGGCCGACCAAAGCCTTGTGAGTGGATTTGGTAGACGGAAACTCAAAGAAGCCCGTCGTATATATGTGTGTATATATATATATGTGTGTGTTTGTGTGTCTGTTTGTCTCCCCACCATCGCTTGACAACCGATGCTGGTGTGTTTACGTCCCCATAACTTAGCAGTTCGGCAAAAAGAGACCGATAGAATAAGTACTAGGCTTACAAAGAATAAGTCCTGGGGTCGATTTACTCGACTAAAGGCGGTGCTCCAGCATGGCCACAGTCAAATGACTGAAACAAGTAAAAGAGTAAAAGAGTTGTCTTCTGTTTTTACCTGCCTTCTCATTTATTTCACATCGATATTTTTCCAGGTGATACCTGTCGCCTTGACGATTACCTCTGTACAGCCTACTGCAGCATGGCCAACGTGAAAATCAAGTGAGTGGACACTTATTTATGTTTCACCTTGTTTTTAGAATATATCTATGTATATGAGTGTTTATATATGTGTGTGAAAGAGACAGAGAGAGTCACACATCAGCATCATCATCGTCATCACCATCATCGTCATCATCATCATCGTCATCACCATCATCGTCATCATAATCATTAATCATCATCATCATCGTTTAACGTCCGCTTTCCATGCTAGCATGGGTTGGACGATTTGACTGAGGACTGGTGAAACCGGATGGCTGCACCAGGCTCCAATCTGATTTGGCAGAGTTTCTACAGCTGGATGCCCTCCCTAACGCCAACCACTCAGAGAGTGTAGTGGGTGCTTTTTACGTGCCACCAGCATGAAGACCAGTCAGGCGGTACTGGCAACAGCCACACTTGAAATGGTGTATTTTACGTGCCACCCGCACAAGAGCCAGTCCAGGGGCACTGGCAACGATCTCGCTCGAATGACTTTTCACGTGCCACCGGCACAAGTGCCAGACCGAGTAACCTGAATGCTAAAAGGTTAAACTGGCCATATGTGGCCCAAGTATTCCATCTGTTTTATACTGAAACTGGCCATATCTGGCCTCTCCCATTTAACCCCCAAATAAAAAATCACATCTTTGAAGTCTAAGCATTAGATTTGATAGAGTATTCTGAATGCTAAAGGATTAAACAAGAATTCCAAAATTTATTGATCACATTTAAGCTGCTTTGTATGGGTCTGTAGTTTGGGGTCACATACTTCTAAACTAATCCGTTTTTCTGTCTCCTTTCACTATTTTAGAGCCACTGAACCTGGCATCAAGAATCTGTCTTACTGTGAAAATTATGCTGATAACCTGTATGGCAAATGGCCCTTTACTCCAAGGGAGATATATAAGGTAAGGCAATCAATTTGGGAGCAAGATAAAATACCTTGTGGTATTTAATAAGGTCTCCTTCCAAGTCTGAATTCGAATCTTGCATCTGATAGACTTACTTTTTGAGGCGCAGGAGTGGCTGTGTGGTAAGTAGCTTGCTTACTAACCACATGGTTCAGGGTTCAGTCCCACTGTGTGGCACCTTGGGCAAGTGTCTTCTACTATAGCCTCGGGCCGACCAAAGCCTTGTGAGTGGATTTGGTAGACGGAAACTGAAAGAAGCCCAGGAGTGGCTGTGTGGTAAGTAGCTTACTTACTAACCACATGGTTCAGGGTTCAGTCCCACTGCGTGGCACCTTGGGCAAAGTGTCTTCTACTATAGCCTCGGGCCGACCAAAGCCTGTGTGTGCCTGTGTTTGTCCCCCCAACTTCGCTTGACAACCGATGCTGGTGTGTTTACGTCCCCATAATTTAGCAGTTCGGCAAAAAGAGACCCGATAGAATAAGTACTAGGCTTCCAAAGAATAAGTCCTGGGGTCGATTTGCTCGACTAAAGGCAGTGCTCCAGTATGGCCGCAGTCAAATGACTGAAACAAGTAAAAGAGTAACTCTCTTTTACTCTATCGATCTCTTTTGCCGAACAGCCACTAATACCAACTACTATACTGTACATTAGATAATGTAGTCCTAGATACACTATGCCTGAATAAAAGACGGGATGGTCACAGCTAGAACATTTTTCATCATGGGTCTGTCTGATCAGGACTCACTTTCAGTCAAACAACAACAACATTCAGTCAAAACATGGTAATGTGATTTTTTTTTTTCTTTCTTCTTTTACAGGTGAATCTACCAGGATTAGATCCTGTAACCATTGTCCATGAAGTTACGTGGCAGCAGTTAACATTTCGGACCCAGCTTTTTGAAAAAGGGTGAGGCTTCACTTTTGCTTCTTATCATTGCTCTTTTACTTGTTTCAGTTGTTAGACTGCGACCATGCTGGGGCACTACCTTGAAGAATTTTTTTTGTCAAATGAATTGACCCCAGGACTGTGTGGATAGGCGTAGGCATGGCTTGTTGGTAAGAAGCTTGCTTCCCAATCACGCGGTTCCAGGTTCAGTTCCGGTGTGTGGCACCTTGGGTAAGTCTCGTCTACTATAACCTTGAGCTGACCAAAGCCTTGTGAGTGGATTTGGCAAACAGAAACTGAAAGAAGCCCATTGTGTATATTTATATATATATATATATATATATATATATATATAAATTCATTAATTAGAAATATTCAATAGGAATATGATATGCTGAATTTATATTGAGTGCTTGTATATATTATGGTATCATTTTTTTATATAGATAATATAATTTTTTCTACATTAAGGCAAAAAGTATGTGATATAAAAAAATATATATCCTTTTGAAAGCTTCGAATATTGATTTCCTAACTCCAACATTTGTGTGACACTGGTATCTGCCATGACTACGCAACTGGTACTTGATTTATCGACCCCGAAAGGATGAAAGGCAAAGTCAACCTCGACGGAATTTGAACTCAGAACGTAGTGTCGGACAAAATACCGCTAAGCATTTTATCCGGCGTGCTAACATTTCTGCCAGCTCGCCGCCTTTAGGAAGGGCATCCAGCTGTAGAAACCATGCCAAAACAGACTATGGAAGCTGATGTTACCACTAGCCTTGCCAGCTTCTGTCAAGCCATCTAACCCATGCCAGCATGGAAAATGGACATTAAATGTTGATGATGATGGTGTGTGTGTGTGCCAAATTGTTTAAATTTCTATACATCCTACTTCTGACATATTTTTCTAATATTTTCGTTTTTGCTTCCCTAGGGTCGTTGAATACATGTCAGTCTGCAACGAGACAGACAATTCAACAACACACCAGCTGCCCCTCATTCAGCTACCAGTTGAGGCCAACAGCAGCCATTCGGAACTTGTTATGAAATACATGTTGGGTGAAGATTTTACTGTGCAAGACCTACAGATGCTCAAGGTAGGGGACTTATGCTCATGAGAATCTTATTTCCTCTAATTCGTTTCAGTTGAAGAATTTTAGTCGAAACAATTCACCCACGTATTTTTTTTTAAGCCTGGAACTTTATTGGTCTCTTTTTTCTTTTCTGCCAAACTGCTAAGTTACTGGGATGTAAACACACCAACACCAGTTAAGTGGTAGAAGGGACAAACACAGACATAAAGACATACATAGATATACATATACACATATATGAGGGCTTCTTTCATTTTCCGTTTACCAAATCCACTCACGAGGTTTTGGTCAGCCCAAGGCTATAGTAGAAGGCATTTGCTGAAGGTGCCACTCGGTGAGACTGAACCTGGAACCATGCAGTTGGTAAGCTAGCTTCTTACCACACAGCCATACCAGCGCCACCTGACTGGCTCCCGTGCCGGTAGCACGTAAAAAGGACATTCCAAACATGGCCGATGCCAGTGCCACCTGACTGGCTCACGTGCGCCAGTAGCACATAAAAAGGACATTCCAAACATGGCCGATGCCAGTGCCACCTGACTGGCTCCTGTGTTCCGGTAGCACGTAAAAAGCACCTGCTACACTCTTGGAGTGGTGGGCATGGGGAAGGGCATCCAGCTGTAGAAACTCTGCCAGATCAGATTGGAGCCTGGTGCAGCCTCATGGCTCGCCAGTCCCCAGTCAAACCGTCCAACCCATACCAGCATGGAAAACGGACTTTAAACGATGATGATGATGATGTCCAATACATCACCCTCCTCACCATGTAAGCTTAGTGAGGTTACCAGTTCAATTGCAAAGACGGTTGGCGTTGTTTTCCGATGTTGTTGTTGTTGTTATTGTATCACTAAACACTTCCCCTCCTCTGTTTCCCACCTGTTTCAGGCAGGACAGCTTCACCTCCATGTCACCACAACCGACGGCAAAGACTTCTACCCAAGCATAACACTCCAGAAGTCAGTAAGTACCATTTATTTTCACTGCAACGGTTTTTATCTTCTATCTTTTTTCTTTTTTTTTTTTTTTCCAGTTCTATATTTAAGAGATGAGGAATTATTTACATTATTTACATTATTTACATTTGATGGATGTTTGCCCTCATCTTGTTTGTTGTTAACACAACGTTTCGGCTGATATACCCTCCAGCCTTCGTCAGGTGTCTTGGGGAAATTTCGAACCTGGGTTCTCATTCCTAACGATGTTACTATTATTATATTATTATTATTATTACTATTATTAATCAGGTCGCTGCCGTGAATCGAACTCGGAATCTTGGGGTTAGTAGCCCGCGCTCTTAACCACTACGCCATATGCCCACGGCAGCGACCTGATTAATAATAGTAATAATAATAATAATATAATAATAGTAACATCGTTAGGAATGAGAACCCAGGTTTGAAATTTCCCCAAGACACCTGACGAAGGCTGGAGGGTATATCAGCCGAAACGTTGTGTTAGCAACAAACAAGATGAGGACAAATATCCGTCAAATGTAAATAATGTAAATAATGGTTTTTTTTTTCTTTGGTATGTGTATATGTATATATGTTAAACCGTCCAACCCATGCCAGCATGGACAATGGGCGTTAAATCATGGTGATGATAATGATACATGACAGGCTTCTTTTAGTTTCCATCTACCAAATCCACTCACAAGGCTTCAGTTAGTGGTCATTGTGATGGTTATGGTGGTGGTGGTGGTGGTGGTGGTGGTGGTAGTGGTGATGTTGTTGTTGTTGTTGGTGGTGGTGGTGGTGGCAGTGCTGGTGATGTTG
>NC_069009.1:1762003-1762832 GCF_001194135.2 Octopus bimaculoides
TTCTTCTTCCTCCTCCTCCTCCTTCTTCTTCTTCTTTTTCTTCTTCCTCTACTCCTTCCTCTTCTTTTTTATTTTCTTCTTCCTCTTCTTTTTCTTCTTCTTCTTCTTCTTCTTCTTCTTCTTCTTCTCCATCTCTTCTTCCTCCTCCTCCTCCTCCTCCTTCAAGCTGACGTTGTTGTCATTTGTTTGTTCTCGTTGCAGGAGCCCCTGACCTGGTGGTGAATATTGAAAATCTGACTGACCAAACCATCTTTATAGTCTCTGTTGATGCTTCACAGCAGATACCTTATTTTGATACAGGTAAATATATATATAGAGGCATATTTTTACATGGATAACCATATGGCTTCATATGCACACCCATATACATCCGTTGTTTTCCTCTTGCATCTGTTTTCTCTCTTTATTTCCTGTAGAAGAGCATGGGCTCGAAATGTCAAAGCCTTCTATTTTCCACAAGTGTCAAACTAATACACCTTATTTGCTTCCAGGCCACATGGTTCAGGGTTCAGTCCCACCACATAGCACCTTGGGCAAGTATCTTATGCTATAGCCTCGGACCAACCAAAGCCTTGTGAATAGATTTGGTTGACGGAAACTGAAAAGCCCATTGTATATATATATGTATGCATGTATGTATATACATATATATCTATGTGTGTGTGTCTTTGTTTGTCCTCACACGAATGCTTGACTGGTGTTGGTTTGTTTGCATCCCCATAACTTAGAGGTTCAGCAAAAGACACCAGTAGAATAAGTACCAGGCTTAAAAAAAAAGTACACACACACACACACACACAGATCACACGCACACCACACACACAGACAC
>NC_069009.1:1762842-1763145 GCF_001194135.2 Octopus bimaculoides
ACACACACACACACACACAGATCACACGCACACCACACACACAGACACACACCACACACATATATATGACTTGCAGAGGCGCCCGGCGTTGTCCGGGAATGAAATTGTTGATTATATACTGGATGAAAAAAAAGCAAAATATGCTGTATAGAAATTTGAGGACATTCTGTAGATGGACTCTCAGATGAATGATGGCTGGGCGCCTCTCATGAATGGGAAAATTGAAGATGCGCCAAAAAGCCTCATTGGTACTTGGAAACTTTTACGAAAATTAAAATGGGGATTAAATGAAAAAAAAAGATT
>NC_069009.1:1764909-1767060 GCF_001194135.2 Octopus bimaculoides
ATCAAGGTCGTTGCCAGTGCCCCTGGACTGACTCTTGTGCGGGTGGCACATAAAATACACCATTTTGAGCGTGGCCGTTGACAGTACCCCCTGACTGGCCTTCGTGCTGGTGACACGTAAAAGCATCCTCTACACTCTTGGAGTGGTTGGCGTTAGGAAGGGCATCCAGCTGTAGAAACTCTGCCAAATCAGATTGGAGCCCGGTGTAGCCATTGGGTTTCACCAGTCCTCAGTCAAATCGTCCAACCCATGCTAGCATGGAAAGCGGATGTTAAACGATGATGATGATGATGATATATTTGATTGACATCACACACTGATTGTAAAAACAAAGATGTTGGTGGTGATGATGATGACGATGACAACATTCTCTCTATCTCTCTCTCTTCTTGTTTCTGTGTGCCATTCTACAGGTGAGAGGTGTGGCTGCCCCTGTTCATAGCGTTCAAGTTTTCACCGAGAGCCAGTCTGACCAACCCGATGATCCCGTGTTACATCTCAACAAATTCCTCAAGCCCCAACCAGACGGTTCCCTTTTCGGGGTCCTTAACATCACTGTAAGTAACTACACTGGTCCCCTTTATTTTTCTTTTTAATTCTTGCATTCTTTTCGTATTCTCTTCCGATCTTTAATTCATTTCACTCATTTGGTTGCAGCCCATGCTGGGGCACCGCCTTGAAGTATTTTGGTTGATCCAGTCAATTTTAAGTCTCTAGTGACCTGCTAAGTTAGAGGGTCGTAAACAAACCAATACAAGTTTGTCAAAGGGTGACAGACAAACAAACAAACTCACATACACACACACATACAAATATACATATACACATACAAGTTTTTTTATTCTCTCTCTGTTTATTTTCTACTATTCCTTTCTGTTGAAGAGCATAGGCTCGAAACGTAAAAGACTTTCTCACTTTCCTGAGTGTGAAACTAATACACCTCTTGTTGTACATACACCTGTCTTCGTCTTTTGTTTTACTGTAAATTTGAACTATATATATGTGTGTGTGTGTGTGTGTGTACATATATATATATCTATAACTCTTTCAACTCTTTTACTTGTTTCAGTCATTTGACTGTGGCCATGCTGGAGCACCGCCTTTAGTCGAACTAATCGACCCCAGGACTTATTCTTTGTAAGCCTAGTACTTATTCTATTGGTCTCTTTTGCCGAACCGCTAAGTTACAGGGACGTAAACACACCAGCATCGTTTGTCAAGCGATGGTGGGGGGACAAATACAGACACACAAACATACACACACACACACACATATATATCTATATACATATATACGACGGGCTTCTTTCAGTTTCCGTCTACCAAATCCACTCCCAAGGCTTTGGTCGGCTCGAGACTATAGTAGAAGACACTTGCCCAAGATGCCACGCAGTGGGATTGAACCCGGAACCATGTGGTTGGTAAGCAAGTTACTTACCACACAACCGCTCCTGCGCCTAGATATATATATATTAATAAATCTCAAGGTAGCAAAATTATATTACAAACTTGGTACCAGTTCAAATCTGCTTGCGGCCTATTTGAACCACTTAGCTTGACATATCTCACCAAGTAAAGTCAATCGCTACATCTCCTTGTCTCTTGTCAGAAAGACCCATTCTCACCCCTTGATCCCACGTCTTCCTGAGTCTACCCCCTTCCGCAAATCCCCTCCACAATTGGAGCTCAGCACTGCTTTACACCACCACCACCACCACTGCTGTAACAACCTTTATTCTTCTGTTCCCGCAGGGTCAAGACAGCGAGTTCTACCTGAACCTTTGGCTCGGTAAACTCTACGTTGCCGTGGTAACTGACAACATGTCTGCAGACCATTCTTTCTACAGAGGGCAGGTAAGATACCGTTTACAACTGTTTAACCTACATTAACCCACTCACAGCAACCCACCTACTTTGGCCCACCCATCATAAGATCCATCTAGTAGCCCGTCCATAATAACCTACCTATTGTAGCCCATCGAAGGTAAACCAGATACAACAACTCACCCATGGTAACCCACCCCTGGTAGCCCACCATCTTCATGGTAACCCACCCCTGGTAGCCCACCATCTCCATGGTAACCCACCCCTGGAAGCCCACCATCTCCATGGTAACCCACCCCTGGTAGCCCACCATCTCCATGGCAACCT
>NC_069009.1:1767317-1768942 GCF_001194135.2 Octopus bimaculoides
AACCCACCCCTGGTAGCCCACCATCTCCATGGTAACCCACCCCTGGTAGCCCACCATCTCCATGGTAACCCACCCCTGGTAGCCCACCATCTCCATGGTAACCCACCCCTTGTAGCCCACCATCTCCATGGTAACCCAGCTACTGTAGACCACCCATGATATTGTGCCCATTGTTTCCTACCCGTGGCAATCAACCTACAGTAGCCTGTTCATGGTAATCCACCCTCAGTAGCACCTCCCATGATAACCCCACCCCTGTAGCCTTCCCCCATAATGACCCACTTCCAGTAGCCCACCTAGGATAACCTACCTGTTGTTGCCTACCCATGGTAATCAACCCATTCATAATTACCTACTCATCATAGCCCACCTGTGTATAAAAATAAATAAATGCGCCCTTTTTAAAGCCTAGCCAGGCTCATGGGCCCGGTTTCCCGGTTTCACCAGATGGACAGGATACCAGTCCATTGCAGCGTTACTCATTTTCGCCAGCTGAGTGGACTGGAGCAACGTGAAATGAAGTGTTTTGCTCAAGAACACAATGCGTCGCCCGGTACAGGAATCGAAACTACAATCTTATGATCGTGATGCTGACACCCTAACCACTAATCCACGTGCCTCCACGCCCACCTATTGTAGCCCATCTATAATGACCCACATACAATAGCCCACTTATAGTAACCCACACACACACACACACATTCACTCCCTCTGCTCTGACCCTTTCTATTTTTTATGTTCCAGGTATCAGTTCCAGGGGCCTGGTATTGCACTTCAAAGGAGTTTGGATTCTGTAAGTATGCAATTTATACGCAAATATGCTCTTGTGCGGGTGGCACGTAAAATGCACCATTTTGAGCATGGCCATTGCCTGTACCACCTAACTGGCCTTCGTGCGAGTGACACGTAAAAGCACCCACTACACTCTCTGAGTGGTTGGCGTTAGGAAGGGCATCCAGCTGTAGAAACTCTGCCAAATCAGATTGGAGCCAGGTGTAGCCATCTGGTTTCACCAGTCCTCAGTCAAATCGTTCAACCCATGCTAGCATGGAAAGCGGACGTTAAACGATGATGATGATGATGATGATATATATATATATATATGCCATCAAGAAAGGCATCCAGAAGTAGAAGCGCCAACCAAATGAGACTGGAACATTGTGCAAGCTTGCCAGCTTCGGTCAAGCCATCCAACCTATGCCAGCATGGAAAATGGACATTAAATGATGATGATGATGATGATGATGATGCTGATGTTGAAGCATCAATTGATTATAGATGTAACATAGCATGATTTTTACCAGTCTTGGCAAACGTATTTTCCCAGTATTACCATAATGATTGGTAACACTCCTGTTAGTAAAGAGTAACAAAGGGAGATGAATCTAATATGATCGATGTTAACGTCTAAAGAGAGATAACTCTGATCATATTAAATTTTCCTTTCGTTTCACCAGCAGAGAAAGAGACGCTCCCTTTTACTCTTTTACTTGTTTCAGTCATTTGACTGCGCCCATGCTGGAGCACCGCCTTTTAGTCGAGCAAATCGACCCCCAGGACTTATTCTTTGGAAGCCTAGTACTTATTCTATTGGCTCTCTTTTTGCCGAACCGCTAAGTGACAGG
>NC_069009.1:1768952-1770199 GCF_001194135.2 Octopus bimaculoides
GGGGGGGGGGGACAAACACAGACACACAAGCACACACACACATACACACATATATATATATATATACATATATATGACGGGCTTCTTTCAGTTTCCATCTACCAAATCCACTCACAAGGCTTTGGTCGGCCTGAGGCAATAGTACAAGACACTTGCCCAATGTGCCACGCAGTGGGACTGAACCCTGAACCATGTGGTTGGTAAGCAAGCTACTTACCACACAGCCATTCCTGCACACACTCATATATATATATATATATATATATATATATATATATATATATATACGACGGGCTTCTTTCAGTTTCCATCAACCAAATCCACTCACAAGGCTTTGGTCGGCCCGAGGTCATAGTAGAAGGCACTTGCCCAAGATGCCACGCAGTGGGACTGAACCCGGAAACCATGTGGTTACAATATTTATTTTTGTTTGCAATACCCAGTTCTTTTGGTCAAACTGTTGTATCTCCAGCTGCTTCAGGTGCCAAGATATCAAAACTTGTCAAAGTGTAGTACAACAGTTTTGCTATGGAATAATGAAACTTTCTTTTTGTTTTCTGAAAAAGCAGCGTTTTGGACTTACGACACTTTTGCATAATAGCAACAAGATATACATACATACACACATGTATATATATATATATATATATATATATATAGACACACCCATACGTATAGACACTCATTCATGCCCATTTATACAAACCACCTATCTCACACCCACTGACCATCACACCCTTCTGCTTTAATTCTCTCTCACTTTCCTTAGGTCCAGTTACAGTCATGCAGCACGCCTTCTTCGAGACCTACCACAAGTTCACTGGATTTACTCCCCATGGCTTGGCTTCATTTGTGTTGGACCGTGTCAATGTTTTCTATTACAGGTACATATCTACAGATATATATATATATAAATACATACACACACACACACATATATATATAGTACTGCCTGATTGGCTGGCCGATGACAGTCTGGTACTCATTCTGTCGGTTCCTTTTGCCAAACAGTTAAGTTATGGGGGAACAAACACAGACAAAAAAAACACTGACACACACACATATATATATATATATATATGACAGGCTTCTTTCAGTTTCCATCTACCAAATCCACTCACAATGCTTTGGTTGGCCCAAGGCTATAGTAGAAGACACTTGCCCAAGGTGCCATGCAGTGGGACAGAACCTGGAACCATGTGGTTGGTAAGCAAGCTACTTACCACACAGCCACGCCTGCATCTATA
>NC_069009.1:1771045-1772300 GCF_001194135.2 Octopus bimaculoides
ATATATATATATATATATATATATATATATATAATCCAAAAGAGTTAGGGGTTGAGGATCCAACCCACTAAGAGGGATAGTATCTATCCAATATACTGCTGGAAGGGTACCCAATTATTGTTACACTAATGTTATACCAAGTGCAATAAGTGGGTACGGGTAAAAGGGGGTTATTTTACCCTAAATTTATATAGCAATAAGAAAATGGAGGAGAATGTGAGGTACTCATCAACTTGCAGGCACTATATTCCATTGATTAACCTGTTAGTTATAAAATAAACAGATTAATCAACAGAATACAGTGTCTGCAAGTACCTCATGTTCCCCTCCATTTTCTTATTGCTATATATATATATATATATATATATATACATGATGGGCTTCTTTCAGTTTCCGTCTACCAAATCCAATCACAAGGCTTTGGTCGGCCCGAGGCTATAGTAGAAGACACTTGCCCAAGGTGCCACGCAGTGGGACTGAACCCAGAACCATGTGGTTGGTAAGCAAGCTACTTACCACACAGCCACTCCTACGCCTATAACACTCTTCAGCTTCTGCGATTGCTTGAAGATGGCTCTAGAACCTGGTGTATGCATTTCTTCACTGTGGCCCTGCGAAGATCTTCCAACACCTTGATCTTGGTCACCAGCTTGGCATTCATATTGTATGCTGAGTGGTTGGTGTCTTTCTCAACCATGCCCCCCACACATAATAATCTACGGGATTAGAATAGGGGAAATTACGGGACCAAAAATTAGGGTATGTGAAAACAAAAATTCCCAGATCACGCTACACCTTATAATATACTCACAGATGCTTTTCCTATTTATTGTACTCCCTAATAATACTCATATATACTCCTCTCGGCCCTTCGTTCACGCAGTATTCACCTGGAAGGATTTGAACCCATGGAGTCTGTCATAGAGGTCAACATTCTCAATGGGGATCGAACCCTTGTTACTCTGAGTAGTTCAACGCAGAACATCCAGCCAGGAACCAGAGTGTTTCATCTATATGTGAGTACTTCCAGATTTGTGGTGGTCACCACATTTAGCCATCTTCCTGTCTTCTGAGTCATTATGCTGTTTCTCTCTCTCTCTCTTTCTCTCCCTCACACTCTTTCAGTTGCTATATATGTATATGTGTGTGTGTGTGTGTATGTATATATATATATATATATATATATATATATATATGTATGTGTGTGTGTGTATAATATGTGTGTATATATACATACACATCTTTATATATATAC
>NC_069009.1:1774866-1776044 GCF_001194135.2 Octopus bimaculoides
AATTACAGGCACAACAGAAACAGGAAGAAAGAATGAGAGAAAGTTGTGGTGAAAGAGTACAGCAGGGTTTGCCACCATCCCCTGCCGGAGCCTCGTGCAACTTTTAGGTGTTTTCGCTCAATAAACACTCACAACGCCCGGTCTTGGAATCGAAACCGCGATCCTATGACCGCGAGTCTGCTGCCCTAACCACTGGGCCATATATATATATATATATATATAATGTTTATTACTGGTGAAGGCCGGTTTATAGGGTTACCCTGGGTTTCTCGCCATAAGGGGTACCTTTATGGCGTATCTTCAGACCCTAAGACTGTTGGCCTATGACCTCTTTAAAATATGGAGGGAAATATGATACAGATATAAACAATGGGGATTATCTCCCTTTGGTGTTGGTCATCAGCTTCTGGCTGTGTTGTCCTCTGTCAGCTATGCCACCTGTTGGCTATGAAGGTAAAAGGTAGGGGGGTTATCTCCCACCCTCATCAGCAATCAATATCCGGCTGTGGTGTAATTATTGCTAATACCGCTATTATCGCTATTATGGGGTTCCCAAAACACTAACAAGAATGGCCTGAAAAATCTCCATTCTGGTACGTGCGATTTCCATGTGTTCGGTTACGCATAGCTTGCTGCGTTTCGTTCCATTTATGTACGGACGCGAATGGTGAAGTATTTTCCATGATATCAAGTATGGAATTCCATCTTCCTTCAGTTGCCAGATAAGGCAGGCCAGCAATGTTACATATCTCCTTTCCAGGACCTTGAAGGAGGATCTATGGTTGGAAAGGCATTTCTTAAAGGAAGTTCCCGCACATCCAAAGAATAAACATATTTAATTGATTGTCAGCTCATCATTTCTTACTTTCTCTCTTTCTCCCTCTTTTTTTTCTCAGATAATCACAGTGGGAGGCACAACTGGCTGGAGCCCCAACAGTACAGACATCAGCAATTTATCCATTGTCCAGGGAGACATGTTAGGGTTTGTCTATGGAGCCACAGAGAATGTCATCTTACTGAAGGATAAGGTGAGTTAGACTGGATTCTTCTCTTCCTCTACGGGCTTCTTTCAGTTTCCGTCTACCAAATCCACTCACAAGGCTTTGGTCGGCCCGAGGCTATAGTAGAAGACACTTGCCCAAGGTGCCACGCAATGGGACTGAATCCAGAACCATGTC
>NC_069009.1:1776187-1780257 GCF_001194135.2 Octopus bimaculoides
CTCTACGGGCTTCTTTCAGTTTCCGTCTACCAAATCCACTCACAAGGCTTTGGTCGGCCCGAGGCTATAGTAGAAGACACTTGCCCAAGGTGCCACGCAATGGGACTGAATCCAGAACCATGTCGTTCGTAAGCAAGCTAGTTACCACACAGCCACTCCTACGATTATAATAATAATTATATATTATTATCTATATTGATTTCAAATTTTGGCTCAAGGTCAGTAATTTCAGGGAAGGGAGGGATAAATCAACTGGAATTTAAGTTATCGGCCCCAAAAGGATGAAAGGCAAAAATCAACCTCAGTGGAATTTGAACTCAGAACTTGAAGCCGGATGAATTGGTGCTAAGCATTTCACCCTGTGTCCTAATGGTTCCGCCAGCTTGCTACATTATGTTATTGTATAAAAGGCACTCCGTCGCTTACGACGTCGAGGGTTCCAGTTGATCCGATCAACAGAACAGCCTGCTCGTGAAATTAACGTGCAAGTGGCTGAGCACTCCACAGACACGTGTACAGCATCCCCTGCCGGAGCCTCGTAGGGCTTTAGGTGTTTTTCGCTCAATAAACACTCACAACACCCAGTCTGGGAATTGAAACCATGATCCTATGACCGCGAGTCCGCTGCCTTAACCACTGGACCATTGCGCCGCCACTTTATTGTATATATTGGTATGCAACCAATATATTATTTCTCCTGTCTATCAATCTATTAATTATCTCTTTCTCTCTCTCTCTCCCCTATTTACAGGACCACTTCCAGAGATGTGACTTCACTGACAGCCGACCTATAGGTAACAAACTACTGCCGTCAGAGAGTAAAGGCACAGTTCTACACCCGTTTCCCAAACCTGGAACATTTTACATTGCGTCACAGTCTTCCTGCAATTCCACGCAGCCCCTGAAAATGGTCTTGACAGTTATTGGTGAGTTCAGTTGATCCCTTTTTTTGCACTTGTTGCTGCTGGTGTTGGTGTTGGTGTTGTTTGCCACCATGGTGAAGGTGGTGGTGGTGGTGGTGGTGTGTAGTGGTGGGGGGTTGTAGTGGTTTGGGATTGGAGATGTGTAGGGATAGTGGTGGTGGTGGTGGTGGTGGTGGTACCCACTACCACCACATCCACTACCGCCACAACCACTACCACCACAACCACTACCACCACAGCCACAACCACTGCAACCACCACAGCCACTACCACCACAACCACCACAACCACTACCGCCACAACCACTACCACCACAACCACTACCGCCACAACCACTACCGCCACAACCACTACCGCCACAGCTACTATCACCACAACCACTACCACCACAACCACTACCACCACAGCCACTACCACCACCTTAGCATCCATTCATTACAATATATTTCTTTGTCTCTCTTTCTCTATTAACAGATAACATCCACCATAGCGAACAGTACACCAAATCTCATTGCCGAGACTCTGTCTACATGGTGTGGCGCCAGGCACAGTTGGACACATACCATGGAGTGGACGGGGTGGCTGCATCATTGGGCGGAGTAGTTGTCGGTCTCGTCATTCTGTCAGCTGTCTTGCTCTGGGACCGTCTTCTAAATGCTGAGTCGTCAGGAGTCAACGGATTCGAGAGATTCTAACACATGTGACTGGACTTGGTCATCGCTGACCATAATACTCATGATCTGTTTCGGTCTTTATTGACCACACTTTTAATCCTTTTGGTCTTGACTGACCACGGCCCTATGCAAGCTTGATCTCCATCGATTGTACCCCTGTCCAGAAATGGCCTGGACTAATCATGTCCTTATCCCCTGTCCACACTTTGTCTGGACTGACGATATCCCTGTCCAGACTTGGTCTGGACTAACCACACCCTTGTCCACTATTGTTCTCAACTGACCATGTCCCAAACCAGACTTTGACCATACCTATGTCCAGACTTAGTCTGCACTGACTACATTACTGTCCAGATTGCATCTGAACTGACCACATTCCTCTTCACTACTGATCTCTACTGACCATGCCCCTATCCACACTTTGACCATGTCCCTGTCCAGACTTGGTCTGGACTGACTACACCCCTGTCCATTGTTTATCTCTGCTGGCCACACCCCTTTCTATACTTGATCTACTTTGACCATTCCCTTGTCCAGACTTAGTCTGGACTGACCATGCCCTTGTCCATTGGTCTTTATCAATCACACCCCTGCCCCGTTTTGGCCTTCACTGACTACACCTAACCCTCTTGGTCAACACTGACTATACCCCTGTCTAGTCTTGTTCTCTACTGCCCACACACCATTGATGCCCTCACCACTGTCAAGACTTGGTCTCCATTGACCACATCCCTATCAATCATAGTCAGGATTGACCACCAGTGTCCACTCCCTTCCGTTCTTGGTCTCAACTGGCCACACCCCTAATCAAACTAGGTTTTCAATTGACCACAACTTTGTCCAAACTTGGCCCCCCCACTGTCAACTCCTATCCCTCTTAATCTCTTGGCTCACCCCAGATCAAACCTGCTTTCCACTTGACCACCATACCCTTGTCAAGACTTGACCTCCACTGTCCACACCCTTCCCTTCTTGGTCTCAACTTGCCATACTCCTAATCAAACTTGGTCTTCAATTGACCACCTCCGTCCCTCTTAATTTTGGTTGGCCACACCCCTGGTTAAACATGGTTTCCAATTGACCACACTTTTGTCAAAAACTTGATATTTGGTGACCATCCCCATCCCTCTTAATCTTGGTCTCAACTGGCTACACCCCTGGTCAAACATGATTTCCAGTTGACCACACCCTTGTCAAAAACTTGATATTTGCTGACCATCCTCATCCCTCTTAATTTTGGTCTCAACTGGCCATACCCTTAGTCAAACTTGATTTCCAGTTGACTACACCCTTGTAAAATCTTGATCTTTGCTGGTCAAGCCCTGTTCATCTTTGTCTAAACTGACCACACCCCTAATAAACATTGGTTTTTCCTTAACCATTCCCTTGTCAAAACCTAGTGTTCACACAACACATCCTTGGTCTTGGCTGGCCACACCACTGGTCAAATTTGTTTTTTTTTCCCCTGACCATATCCTTGTCAAGACTTGGCCTTCACTGACAATCTGATATTTCATGAGCCACATTGCAGACCCTTCTTGGTCCCAGCTGACCATGGTCCCTTAATGAGCCCTTTCTCTTGATCTCATTTCAGCCAATGCTGACCCAAATTGACCGTATCTTGGGAACATTCCTACTAACTGTGCAACCATTGGAAAAAAAAAAAAAACATGCTTGTCCCCTTGGGGACGCTTTAGGTATGCTGTCACCTCATTTCGTCCCCTTGAGTTCCTGCATTTCTGCCACCACCGCCACAACCACCACCACCACCACAACCACCACAACCATCATCACCACCATCATCATCATCATCATAATCACCACTACCACCTCCACTGTCACCACCACAACCACCACCACCACCACAACCATCATCACCATCATCATCATCATCATCATCATCACCACTACCACCACCACAACCACCACCACCACCGTCATCATCACTACCATCCTCGTCATCACCACTATCATACCACCATCATCACCACCACCACTACAACCACCACAACCATCGTCATCATCACTATCACCACAACTGCTGCTGCTACCACTATCACCACTACCACAACTACTGTCACCATCACCACCACCACCATCATCATCATCATCATCACCACTACCACCACCACTGTCACCACCACCACCACCATCATCATCACCACTAGCACTTCCACTGTCACCACTACAACCACCACCACCACAACCATTGTCATCATCACCATCACCACAATCACCATCACCACAACTGCCGCTGCCACCACTATCACCACTACCACAACTACTGTCACCATCATCACCACTACCACACTACCATCATCATCACCACCACCATCATCATCCGTACCCTTTTCAGCCCTGCCTTAGCCATAGTCCCACTTTTTGATCCCAGCCTGTAGCCTACTAACTCCAACCAAACTCCTCACTCCCTAGACCAGGCTCCACTCCACCCCCACCCCCCAGCCTACCACCA
>NC_069009.1:1781517-1785844 GCF_001194135.2 Octopus bimaculoides
ATCCCCCCACCTTCATCCATGTATATTTTTATTATCCTGCAGTCATCATCTCTTAGCTGATCAAAAAGACCAGCATGCTACACACATGAAGATCGGTTTGGAACTAACATGTCGCCAGAAATTAAACCATCATCCTTACAGGTGTCTCATTAACTTACCTGGCGTGTCGTTATCTTACCTGTCGTGAAACATTATTTAAAGCAACCGTGAATCCACTTTAGTGCACTGCTCTGTCCCCTGAAAGACAAAGCTTCACATCTTCAATGTGTTGGTACTTTCTGTTCTCCTCTAGGGAACAGAAACGTCACCCCTCACAAAGGCCCTGACAACTTACCTGTCTGTCTTAAAATACAATTCAGTGCGATCGTGTAATCAGAAACAAGACTGTCAGGTGTGTCATCTAATTACCTGTCGTACATATCTTTGCAGCATCATGTAGTAAAAAAATAAATGACCACCTCTACAGATTTTTTCCTACATGTTTTGAACTAACATGCAAGTTAACAACATCATGTCACCAGAAATTAAACTATCACTTTTACAGGTGTTTCATTAACTTACCTGGTGTGTCGTTATCTTATCTGTCATAAAACATGATTTAATGCAACCAGAAACATTAATTTACCTGTCATAATGCAGGTTATCTTACCTGTCCAAAATAAAAGTTGTAAAAAAAAGTTGTACCTTGGCACCAGAAACACGACTATCGTTATATAGGTATGTGATTGATGTCATACAGGTATTTTGTTATCCTACCTCTCATCAGAAATGAAACCCACCACACAATTATGTCATTAATTTACCTGCCATGAAACATTATTTCATGCAACCATGAAACCAGAAACTATCAACAAACAGGTATGTCATTCACTTACCTGTGTAAAACGCAAGTTAATGGTATCGTACCACCAGGAGCAAGACTGTCACCATACAGGTATGTTGTTATCTTACCTGTCAAAAATAGATTTTAATACCTTGCCACCAGAAATGAGACTGTTGCTGTACAGGTGTGTCACTGACTTACCTGTCATCATGAAGTTGTATTGTTATCTTACCTGTCATAAAATTTAATTTAATGGCATTGTGTCACCAGATGTGAGACTGTTATCATACCTGTCATAAAATGTTATTAATGCAGCCATGTAACCAGAAACTATCAACCAACAGGTATGTCATTAACTTACCTGTATAAAACACAAGTTAATGATATTATGCTACCAGAAATGAGACTATACAGATGTCATTAACTTACCTGTCACCATACAGGTGCATTGTTATGTTACCTGTCATCAAACAAAAGTTAATATCGGTGGTACCAGAAACAAGACTGTCACCATACAGGTGTGTCATTATCTTACCTGCCATCATACTTACCTGTCGGAAAATAAAAGCTAATGGTATTGTATCACCAAAACTGAGAATGTCACAAAACAGGTGTGTTGTTATCTTACCTGTGCAAAATATAATTTAATGGTATTGTGTCTCCAGAAACAAGAACTCATTATTCAAGGTGTGTTAAATTACCTGTCAAAAATGCAAATTAATGATATTGGTAAAACTGAAATTCAACTACTAAAATTCCAGGTGTTTTATCAACTTACCTGTTATTAAGCATGAATAAATGTTATTTCACCAGAAACTAGACTATTACTAGTCCAGGTGTGATATTTATTTACCTGTGTACAACACAAATTTGTGGTATAGTTTAATCAGAAAATAAAGTATCACAATTTCAGGTGTGTTCTTTACCTTACCTGTCATAAAACACAAGTCATTGGTCTCATGTAACCAGAAAGTAATCTTTCACAAGTCCAGGTGTGTTATTAATTTACCTGTATAAAACCAGATACTGTTTATAATAATATACAGTATATAGTGTATATATATGTATATATATTAATTTGCCTGTATATAACTAGAAAGCAGACTGATACCACTCCAAATGTTATTCTACCTGACATAAAACATATATTAAAGGAATTATATCACCTGAAACCAGACTATTACAATTTCAGGTGTGTTAATTAATTTACCTGTATAAAACAAGTTATTGATATTGTGTCACCAGAGACTAGAATATTACCATTCCATGTGTTTTATTACCTTACCTGTCATGAAACACCTGGTATTTCATCTGACATAAAACACAAGTTACAAGAATCATATTATAAGCAACTAAACTACTGCAAACCCAGGTGTGTTATTAACTTACCTGTATGAAACAAGTCGTTGATATTGTGTCACCAGAAACTAGAATATTACCTGTCATAAAACACCTGGTTTTCACCTGACATTAAACATGTGTTAAAGGAATCGTATCCTTAGCAACTAAACTATTACCATCCTGGGTATGTTATTAACTTTCCAAGTCGTTAATATTGTGTGGCACTGGCACAAGGGTTCCAGTTGATCCAATCAACAGAATAGCCTGCTGAGTACTCCACAGACACGTATACCCTTTATGTACTTCTCAAGGAGATTCAGTGTGACAAGGCTGGCCCTTTTGAATTACAGGTACTACTCACTTTTTCCAGGTGAGTAGACTGGAGCAACATGAAATAAAGTGTTTTGTTCAAGGATATAATGCACCGGCAGGAATTGAACTCACAACTTAACGATTATGAGCCGAATGCCCTAACCACCCAGCCACATGCCTTCAATATTGTGTAACCAGAAACTAGACTACTATAATCCCAGGTGTGTTATTAACTTACCTGCTTGTTTGCTTGCTTCATGATCCTGCTTGAGAGGGCTGAGGTCATCCCAGGTGAGTGCTTCCAGAGATGTCAACATGTGTAGAGCTGACCAGGTCCACCAGGGCTCCTCATTGCCGGTGGTCCCATGCCAGCCCCGTCTGCATCCTCCAAGATGACATCAAGCTTCTGGAGCCCGTCCTTAATCACATCCAGCCACCTGGTTATAGGTTCTCTTCCAGCTCTCATCTGCCGTGTCAAATGAGAGTAAGGCCTTGGTAGGATGAACCGGTGGAAGATGGAAGACATGTCCAAACCAGTGCATGTGATGGATAGCCATGAGGTGGGAGGTTGTGGGTCAACACATGTGCACATGCAGTTCTTTGTTGGAAACATGATGGTGACATCTGATGTTCTCGATGGTTCCTAGGGCTTTGCTACTGAATCCACTTTGGTGCACGGCTCTATCTCCTGAAAACTTCACATCTTCAATGTGTCGGTACTCTCTGTTCTCCTCTATGGAGCAAAAACGTGGCCCCCTTACAGGTGTCTCATTAACTTACCTGGCGTGTCGTTATCTTACCTGTCGTGAAACATTATTTAATGCAACCATGAATCCACTTTACTGCACTGCTCTGTCCCCTGAAAGACAAAGCTTCACATCTTCAATGTGTTGGTACTTTCTGATCTCCTCTATGCAGCAAAAACGTGGCCCCCTTCGCAAAGGCACTGGCAACTTACCTGTCTGTCTTAAAATACAATTCAGTGTGATATTATTATCAGAAACATGACTGTCAGGTGTGTCATTTACTTACCTATTGTATGCATCTTTTCAGTATCATGTTGTTGGCACTCCGTCGCTTACGACGTCGAGGGTTCCAGTTGATCCGATCAACGGAACAGCCTGCTCGTGAAATTAACGTGCAAGTGGCTGAGCACTCCACAGACACGTGTACCGTTAACGTAGTTCTCAGGGATATTCAGCGTGACACAGTGTGACAAGGCTGACCCCTTTGAATTACAGGCACAACAGAAACAGGAAGAAAGAGTGAGAGAAAGTTGTGGTGGAAGAGTACAGCAGGGTTCACCACCATCCCCTGCCGGAGCCTCGTGGAGCTTTAGGTGTTTTCGCTCAATAAACACTCACAACACCCGGTCTGGGAATAGAAACCGCGATCCTATGACCACGAGTCCGCTGCCCTAACCACTGGGCCATTGCGCCTCCACTCAGTATCATGTAATAAAAAAATAAACAACCACCTTTACAGATTGCCATACTAAATTCTGTACACCTGAACCTAAATTTTTGCTGAACTCATCTACCATACCTTATATATATATATATATAATAATATAAGTATATAGATATATGCGTATATCCATACATATATGTACATACCTACATCTATATGTATACATGCATGCATATATGGATACAGGACATCACAAAAAAAAAAGTTAAATACAATGAGAAAAGAAAACAGAAAACAAACTTTTTTCGAACAACTGAAAAAAACCAGAAAAACAACATATATATATATAAATATGTACACACACACACACACTATATATATATATATATATATATATATATATATATATATATATATATATATATATATATATATATATAT
>NC_069009.1:1786705-1789973 GCF_001194135.2 Octopus bimaculoides
TATATATATATATATATATATATATATATATATATATATATGCATGTGTATGTATATATATCTAGCTGTGTATATGTACCTCCAACACCCACTGACTACTAGTGTTGGTTTGTTTTCGTCCCCATAATTTCAAACTGATGAAATAAGTACTGGGGTCAGTGAGTTCAAGCTAAACCCTTGGAGGCAGTGCCCCAGATCAAAGACCAAAGCAGGTAAAAGATGAAAGATAACATTATTCCAGGTATGTTATAACTTACCTGTTTTATCAATTACCTGTTAACGAGACACCTGGAACATATAAACAAGTTTTCAGTATCATTGAAGCAGCAATTAAACTAATACCATTCCAAATGGAGTTATAATTTACCTGCGTTATTAATTACCTGTTAATAACACACCTGGAAACACAAGTTATTGGTAATATTTAATTAGAAACTTGACAATCACCTGTGCAGGTGTGCTATTAATTTACCTGTATAAGACATGTCAATGATATTGTTATTAATTTAATTGTTTTAAAACTTAAGTTTATGGTGTTGTGTCTCCACACACCTATCACCATTACTAGAGTGTGATGTAATTAACTTACCTGTATAAAAACACTAATTAAATACTACTATATCCTGTTTTAATTTTAATAATTAGTGTGTTCATACCCCATGATATGTTATTTTGCTTTTATGGGTGTTTTTTTACAGTGAGAGTTCCTGTGACAAAAGTATGTAACCTTTGAAATTATCTAATATATTCTTGTAAAGTCATATTTATGCATTCAAGTGTATTTGGACATGTGAAGACCTTCCACTACGAAAATAGTCTTGGGAGAAAATTCTCTCTTTCTCTAGACTTAATTTATCAATAAATTAAATACCAGCCCATTGGTACTTAATTTATCGACCCCAAAAGGATGAAAGACAAATTCGACCATGGTGCAATTTGAACTCAAATCTGAAATTTTCTGCAAATGTAAGCCCTTGGATAAATTTATTTTGACACCAACCTCTCTGGATTCAGCAGTTGTCTCACAGACTTTTCGACTCCTCACTGATGAATTAGTTTGGAGATGGTGGTGGTGGGGTCATTTTTGTTTTTTAAGGAACAAATTAAGCTCTGCAAGTCGTCTTTCTCAGTGTTCATTTGGACACCTGTGCACAAGGAAAATTTACAATTTTCCTTCTTTGGAAAATAAACAAAGAGAACGACCTTCTCTGGAAAACAAAAGAAGAATATTTTATAAGATTTCTGAGTCCGAAACTAAACTGGAAATAGTCAACAACAACTTTCACTATATGTAATAACACATGCTTGAAAACATTAAGAACCGAAAGCTCTTGCACATCTATAAAAGCAAAGCCAACACACATTTTGTGAAATCTCTTCCCAAAGGTTAGTGTCTTTCGACTTTCTAAAAAGGTTCTTTTCTCAATCTTAACTCTTTGAGAAAAAATCTTCTCTCCAAATGTATCAAGGAACTTCCAAAACACTCCAAATATATATATATATATATATATATATATATTTTGCGGAGATTTACTTACCTAGCTAGCAAGTGACCTGATCTGAGATCATGTGCTAGAACGAAAACAATTGTAGCGTGGAAGGTGTTTATAAGCCATTTAAAATAACACACAAAAGCCGTCAGATTCGTTTCAACATTTAAATTTAATTTGCCAAAATATTTTCGTCACTTTGAGACCACGACCTGTTCACTATATATATATATATATATATATATATATATATATACAGTATATATATGTGTGGATGCACATGGCTTAGTAGTTAGGGTATTTTATTCATGATTGTAAAATTATGGTTTTGATTCCTGGACTGGGTGACACATTGTGTTCTTGAGCAAAACACTTCATTTCACATTACTCCTGTCCACTCAGCTGGCAAAAATGAGTAATCCTGTGACGGACAGGCATCCTGTCTAGGGAGGATTATATAGGTTAGAGAAGCCAGGAAACCAGCCCCATATTCCTTATGAGGTAATGTAGACCAACTATTCTTATTACAACTATTACACTCCCCTCATAAACCCACCATTATGCAGGGTCCCTGTATTTTAAATATACCAGTGAGTTGATGTTTTTGTTTCTTTAATCCTTAGCATACTCTAATGAAAGCACTGATGCAGTGGTCAGCTATGTGGTAACACAACTCCTCAGATTCTACAATTTCTGATACCTTTAGATTGCTGGAGTAATACAGATGACATTGCGATGTCATTTTAATTATTTTCTCCTAGCCCAAGCTCTCTTTCTTTAATTAAATCTTTAATAAATAATTCTTAATTTTGACACAAAACTGGCAGTTTTAAGGAGAAGAGACAAATCAATTCAATGAACCTTTGTATTTGACTGGTACTTTATTTCATCAGCATTTAAATCCAAAATTCCACAACACTACATGATTCTAAATCTGAAATTTTCTGCAAAGGTAAGCACTTGGATAAATTTCTTTTGACACTAACCTCTCTGGATTCAGCAGTTGTCTCACAGACTTTTGGACTCCAGTTAGATTAATTATGATTTCTACAGTCAAAGGGGACATAACTCTTAATTTCCTTTCTTTTCTAATTTATTCACCCTCTCTTTTCTCATGCCATTTTTCTGCATCAACCTTCTGCTCATGTTTTCTCATCTACCAGCATCTTGACTTTCAAATAGAGCTATGTGCCCTGAGCCTGAAAATTACTTTAATTTTCTTTCTTTTCCCATTTTTATTCATCCTTTGTCTTCCACTTTTTGCGGTTCCGAGCCTCATGATTGCTTGGAGACACAAGGCACATTATATAAGTCTATCTAACCTTAGTGTCACTTTGGCAAGGAACTATTAGCTCTTATTTTAAGTAATGTGTATGTTATATATAATACGCATACATGCATACATGTATGCATATACATACATACATACACCAATGTCTGTGTTTGTATGTAATTAGTTTTAGTTGAGATGTTTTCCGATATTTTTTCCAGTCGATAAACCACAAAATTACTTTGAAATAACAAACGTTCATCAACACTCTAATTAACAATACTCTTTACTCTTTTTTACTCTTTTATTTGTTTCAGTCATTTGACTGTGGCCATGCTGGAGCATCACCTTATTCTTTGTAAGCCTAGTACTTATCCTATTGCCAAACCGCTAAGTTACGGGGAGATAAAGACACCAGCATCGGTTGTCAAGCCATGTTGGGGGTGGGGACAAATACAAACACACAAACATATACACACACATACATATATATATATATATATATATA